>NW_025533878.1:30000-132500 GCF_020615455.1 Coregonus clupeaformis | reverse complement strand
CCCACAGGAAGAGGCGGGACATGAGGAGGTAGAGGCGGAGCGTCTTTCTCTGTCTGAGGACATCGGCCATCTTCGTGAGGCAGGCTGCACAGGGACTGGAAGATACGTACCACCTGACCTCGTAGTCCTGGGAGGAGTCATAGAGGGGGAGGACCTGGGGGCGAGAAGTGGGAAATCTGAGTCATAGAGTTGGTAGGAGGGTACACCATAGAGGGGGATGGATCTCTGTCAGAGTTGATACAAGGGTACACTTAGAGGGGGGCGGGGAATCTGTGTCAGAGTTCTTACGAGGGTACACCTAGAGGGGGAGGGGGGGATCTGTCATAGAGTTGGTTTGAGGGTACACCTAGAGGGGGAGGGGGGCGGGGAATCTGTGTCAGAGTTGTTACGAGGGTAGAATTAAGGGGGAGTGGGGGAATCTGTTATATAGTTGGTACGAGGGTACACCTAGAGGGGGAGGGGGGCGGGGAATCTGTGTCATAGTTGGTATGAGGGTACACCTGGGGGGGGGAATCTATGTCATAGAGTTGGTACGAGAGTACACCTAACAGCCATGGGAGGCACCATTGAGGGCTATCGCCATTGTAAAGTAGTCAATTTCTTCTTCTCCTGCGGGTGCATTGGCAGTTCGTAAATAAACTGAAAAGGTCAATACCGCCACTTATTGCGCTGGAGTGTGTACAGTCTGAACAGGTATCAATCCAAGGTTGTTGATTTACGGCCATCTCCTGTTTACTCAGGAGTATCATTCATTGGCTGACCCCTCCTGCTGACCTGGATGGAATTCTGTGATTCTGTGAATTCTGTGAACCCAGTTGACTACTAAAAAATGGTGAAAGCCCTCAATGGTGCGTCCCATGATAAAACAGGCTTCACGGTGCGTCCCACGATAAAACAGGCTTCACGGTGCGTCCCACGATAAAACAGGCTTCGTGGTGCGTCCCATGCTAAAACAGGCGTTGGTCCAAGTGAGCCCTCTATCCAACTTTATGTTGTTACCTGTGTGAAGAAGGCCGCCTCTGCGTGTGCGGTGGCGTGTTCGTCCTCCATGTATCCCTGTAGCGGATCAGTGGCGCCCTCTGGAGTCTCCACGCGGTAACACAGCAACGTCTTATTACGACCAGACGAATACTCAACGTTCCGGAATTGGAACTTAAAGTAGAACGGACTCATCTGCTCCCTGTGGGGAGAGGGAGAAGGAGATAAAGAGAGAGGATAAGCTAAAGGTGGTGACCTGCTGGTTGAGGTCAAATAAGCCTTCAAGCTGTCAGGGAATATTCCCTGGCATGACCTGGATTCGCCTCAACACTAACCACTATAGGATCACAGCACTGCTGGAGGACATGGCCAACACAGAGTACTAACCACTATAGGATCACAGCACTCTGCTGGAGGACATGGCCAACACAGAGTACTAACCACTATAGGATCACAGCACTCTGCTGGAGGACATGGCCAACACAGAGTACTAACCACTATAGGATCACAGCACTCTGCTGGAGGACATGGCCAACACAGAGTACTAACCACTATAGGATCACAGAACTCTGCTGGAGGACATGGCCAACACAGAGTACTAACCACTATAGGATCACAGCACTCTGCTGGAGGACATGGCCAACACAGAGTACTAACCACTATAGGATCACAGCACTCTGCTGGAGGACTTGGCCAACACAGAGTACTAACCACTATACGATCACAGCACTCTGCTGGAGGACATGGCCAACACAGAGTACTAACCACTATACGATCACAGCACTCTGCTGGAGGACATGGCCAACACAGAGTACTAACCACTATAGGATCACAGCACTGCTGGAGGACATGGCCAACACAGAGTACTAACCACTATACGATCACAGCACTGCTGGAGGACATGGCCAACACAGAGTACTAACCACTATAGGATCACAGCACTGCTGGAGGACATGGCCAACACAGAGTACTAACCACTATACGATCACAGCACTCTGCTGGAGGACATGGCCAACACAGAGTACTAACCACTATAGGATCACAGCACTCTGCTGGAGGACATGGCCAACACAGAGTACTAACCACTATAGGATCACAGCACTCTGCTGGAGGACATGGCCAACACAGAGTACTAACCACTATAGGATCACAGCACTCTGCTGGAGGACATGGCCAACACAGAGTACTAACCACTATACGATCACAGCACTCTGCTGGAGGACATGGCCAACACAGAGTACTAACCACTATAGGATCACAGCACTCTGCTGGAGGACATGGCCAACACAGAGTACTAACCACTATAGGATCACAGCACTGCTGGAGGACATGGCCAACACAGAGTACTAACCACTATAGGATCACAGCACTCTGCTGGAGGACATGGCCAACACAGAGTACTAACCACTATAGGATCACAGCACTCTGCTGGAGGACATGGCCAACACAGAGTAATAACCACTATAGGATCACAGCACTCTGCTGGAGGACATGGCCAACACAGAGTACTAACCACTATAGGATCACAGCACTCTGCTGGAGGACATGGCCAACACAGAGTACTAACCACTATACGATCACAGCACTCTGCTGGAGGACATGGCCAACACAGAGTACTAACCACTATAGGATCACAGCACTCTGCTGGAGGACATGGCCAACACAGAATATTAACCACTATAGGATCACAGCACTCTGCTGGAGGACATGGCCAACACAGAGTACTAACCACTATACGATCACAGCACTCTGCTGGAGGACATGGCCAACACAGAGTACTAACCACTATACGATCACAGCACTCTGCTGGAGGACATGGCCAACACAGAGTACTAACCACTATAGGATCACAGAACTCTGCTGGAGGACATGGCCAACACAGAGTACTAACCACTATAGGATCACAGCACTCTGCTGGAGGACATGGCCAACACAGAGTACTAACCACTATAGGATCACAGCACTCTGCTGGAGGACATGGCCAACACAGAGTACTAACCACTATAGGATCACAGAACTCTGCTGGAGGACACGGCCAACACAGAGTACTAACCACTATAGGATCACAGCACTCTGCTGGAGGACATGGCCAACACAGAGTACTAACCACTATAGGATCACAGAACTCTGCTGGAGGACATGGCCAACACAGAGTACTAACCACTATAGGATCACAGCACTCTGCTGGAGGACATGGCCAACACAGAGTACTAACCACTATAGGATCACAGCACTCTGCTGGAGGACATGGCCAACACAGAGTACTAACCACTATACGATCACAGCACTCTGCTGGAGGACATGGCCAACACAGAGTACTAACCACTATAGGATCACAGCACTCTGCTGGAGGACATGGCCAACACAGAGTACTAACCACTATAGGATCACAGCACTCTGCTGGAGGACATGGCCAACACAGAGTACTAACCACTATACGATCACAGCACTCTGCTGGAGGACATGGCCAACACAGAGTACTAACCACTATAGGATCACAGAACTCTGCTGGAGGACATGGCCAACACAGAGTACTAACCACTATAGGATCACAGCACTCTGCTGGAGGACATGGCCAACACAGAGTACTAACCACTATAGGATCACAGCACTCTGCTGGAGGACATGGCCAACACAGAGTACTAACCACTATAGGATCACAGCACTCTGCTGGAGGACATGGCCAACACAGAGTACTAACCACTATACGATCACAGCACTCTGCTGGAGGACATGGCCAACACAGAGTACTAACCACTATAGGATCACAGCACTCTGCTGGAGGACATGGCCAACACAGAATATTAACCACTATAGGATCACAGCACTCTGCTGGAGGACATGGCCAACACAGAGTACTAACCACTATACGATCACAGCACTCTGCTGGAGGACATGGCCAACACAGAGTACTAACCACTATACGATCACAGCACTCTGCTGGAGGACATGGCCAACACAGAGTACTAACCACTATACGATCACAGCACTCTGCTGGAGGACATGGCCAACACAGAGTACTAACCACTATAGGATCACAGCACTCTGCTGGAGGACATGGCCAACACAGAGTACTAACCACTATAGGATCACAGCACTCTGCTGGAGGACATGGCCAACACAGAGGACTAACCACTATAGGATCACAGAACTCTGCTGGAGGACATGGCCAACACAGAGTACTAACCACTATAGGATCACAGCACTCTGCTGGAGGACATGGCCAACACAGAGTACTAACCACTATAGGATCACAGCACTCTGCTGGAGGACATGGCCAACACAGAGTACTAACCACTATAGGATCACAGAACTCTGCTGGAGGACATGGCCAACACAGAGTACTAACCACTATAGGATCACAGCACTCTGCTGGAGGACATGGCCAACACAGAGTACTAACCACTATAGGATCACAGAACTCTGCTGGAGGACATGGCCAACACAGAGTACTAACCACTATAGGATCACAGCACTCTGCTGGAGGACATGGCCAACACAGAGTACTAACCACTATAGGATCACATCACTCTGCTGGAGGACATGGCCAACACAGAGTACTAACCACTATACGATCACAGCACTCTGCTGGAGGACATGGCCAACACAGAGTACTAACCACTATAGGATCACAGCACTCTGCTGGAGGACATGGCCAACACAGAGTACTAACCACTATAGGATCACAGCACTCTGCTGGAGGACATGGCCAACACAGAGTACTAACCACTATACGATCACAGCACTCTGCTGGAGGACATGGCCAACACAGAGTACTAACCACTATAGGATCACAGAACTCTGCTGGAGGACATGGCCAACACAGAGTACTAACCACTATAGGATCACAGCACTCTGCTGGAGGACATGGCCAACACAGAGTACTAACCACTATAGGATCACAGCACTCTGCTGGAGGACATGGCCAACACAGAGTACTAACCACTATAGGATCACAGCACTCTGCTGGAGGACATGGCCAACACAGAGTACTAACCACTATACGATCACAGCACTCTGCTGGAAGACATGGCCAACACAGAGTACTAACCACTATAGGATCACAGCACTCTGCTGGAGGACATGGCCAACACAGAATATTAACCACTATAGGATCACAGCACTCTGCTGGAGGACATGGCCAACACAGAGTCCTAACCACTATACGATCACAGCACTCTGCTGGAGGACATGGCCAACACAGAGTACTAACCACTATACGATCACAGCACTCTGCTGGAGGACATGGCCAACACAGAGTACTAACCACTATACGATCACAGCACTCTGCTGGAGGACATGGCCAACACAGAGTACTAACCACTATAGGATCACAGCACTCTGCTGGAGGACATGGCCAACACAGAGTACTAACCACTATAGGATCACAGCACTCTGCTGGAGGACGTGGCCAACACAGAGGACTAACCACTATAGGATCACAGAACTCTGCTGGAGGACATGGCCAACACAGAGTACTAACCACTATAGGATCACAGCACTCTGCTGGAGGACATGGCCAACACAGAGTACTAACCACTATAGGATCACAGCACTCTGCTGGAGGACATGGCCAACACAGAGTACTAACCACTATAGGATCACAGCACTCTGCTGGAGGACATGGCCAACACAGAGTACTAACCACTATACGATCACAGCACTCTGCTGGAGGACATGGCCAACACAGAGTACTAACCACTATAGGATCACAGCACTCTGCTGGAGGACATGGCCAACACAGAGTACTAACCACTATAGGATCACAGCACTGCTGGAGGACATGGCCAACACAGAGTACTAACCACTATAGGATCACAGCACTCTGCTGGAGGACATGGCCAACACAGAGTACTAACCACTATAGGATCACAGCACTCTGCTGGAGGACATGGCCAACACAGAGTAATAACCACTATAGGATCACAGCACTCTGCTGGAGGACATGGCCAACACAGAGTACTAACCACTATAGGATCACAGCACTCTGCTGGAGGACATGGCCAACACAGAGTACTAACCACTATACGATCACAGCACTCTGCTGGAGGACATGGCCAACACAGAGTACTAACCACTATAGGATCACAGCACTCTGCTGGAGGACATGGCCAACACAGAATATTAACCACTATAGGATCACAGCACTCTGCTGGAGGACATGGCCAACACAGAGTACTAACCACTATACGATCACAGCACTCTGCTGGAGGACATGGCCAACACAGAGTACTAACCACTATACGATCACAGCACTCTGCTGGAGGACATGGCCAACACAGAGTACTAACCACTATACGATCACAGCACTCTGCTGGAGGACATGGCCAACACAGAGTACTAACCACTATAGGATCACAGAACTCTGCTGGAGGACATGGCCAACACAGAGTACTAACCACTATAGGATCACAGCACTCTGCTGGAGGACATGGCCAACACAGAGGACTTTGCCCCTCCCAAAAGATAACATTTGTGGATAATTGGCCCTCTTTCTGGGACTCACCCACAAACAGGATCAAGCCTGACCTGCTGAGGAGTGACGGACTCCATCCTAGCTGGAGGGGTGCTCTCCTCTTATCTACCAACATAGATAGGGCTCTAACTCCTCTAGCCCCACAGTGAAATAGGGTGCAGGCCAGGCAGCAGGCTGTTAGCCAACCTGCCAGCTTAGTGGAGTCTGCCAATAGCATAGTCAGTGTAGTCAGCTCAGCCATACCCATTGAGACTGTGTCTGTGCCTCGACCTAGGTTGGGCAAAACTAAACATGGTGGTGTTCACCCTAGCAATCTTATTAGGATAAAGACCTCCTCCATTCCTGCCATTATTGAAAGAGATCGTGATACCTCACATCTCAAAATAGGGTTACTTAATGTTAGATCCCTCACTTCAAAGGCAGTCATAGTCAATGAACTAATCACTGATCATAATCTTGATGTGATTGGCCTGACTGAAACATGGCTTAAGCCTGATGAATTTGCTGTGTTAAATGAGGCCTCACCTCCTGGTTACACTAGTGACCATATTCCCCGTGCATCCCGCAAAGGCGGAGGTGTTGCTAACATTTACGATAGCAAATTTCAATTTACAAAAAAAAAATGACGTTTTCATCTTTCGAGCTTCTAGTCATGAAATCTATGCAGCCTACTCAATCACTTTTTATAGCTACTGTTTACAGGCCTCCTGGGCCATATACAGCGTTCCTCTCTGAGTTTCCTGAATTCCTATCAGACCTTGTAGTCATAGCAGATCATATTCTAATTTTTGGTGATTTTAATATTCACATGGAGAAGTCCACAGACCCACTCCAAAAGTCTTTCGGAGCCATTATCGACTCAGTGGGTTTTGTCCAACATGTCTCTGGACCTACTCACTGCCACAGTCATACTCTGGACCTAGTTTTGTCCCATGGAATAAATGTTGTAGATCTTAATGTTTTTCCACAAAATCCTGGACTATCGGACCACCATTTTATTACGTTTGCAATCGCAACAAATAATCTGCTCAGACCCCAACCAAGGAGCATCAAAAGTCGTGCTATAAATTCTCAGACAACACAAAAATTCATTGATGCCCTTCCAGACTCCTTCTGCCTACCCAAGGACGTCAGAGGACAAAAATCAGTTAACCACTTAACTGAGGAACTCAATTTAACCTTGCGCAATACCCTAGATGCAGTTGCACCCCTAAAAACGAAAAACATTTGTCATAAGAAACTAGCTCCCTGGTATACAGAAAATACCCGAGCTTTGAAGCAAGCTTCCAGGAAATTGGAACGGAAATGGCGCCACACCAAACTGGAAGTCTTCCGACTAGCTTGGAAAGACAGTACCGTGCAGTACCGAAGAGCCCTCACTGCTGCTCGATCATCCTACTTTTCCAAATTAATCGAGGAAAATAAGAACAATCCAAAATTTCTTTTTGATACTGTTGCAAAGCTAACTAAAAAGCAGCATTCCCCAAGAGAGGATGGTTTTCACTTCAGCAGTGATAAATTCATGAACTTCTTTGAGGAAAAGATCATGACCATTAGAAAGCAAATTACGGACTCCTCTTTGAATCTGCGTATTCCTCCAGGGCTTAGCTGTCCTGGATCTGCACAGATCTGCGAGGGCCTGGGATCGGGAGAGACACTTAAGTGTTTTAGTACTATATCTCTTGACACAATGATGAAAATAATCATGGCCTCTAAACCTTCAAGCTGCATACTGGATCCTATTCCTACTAAACTGCTGAAGGAGCTGCTTCCTGTGCTTGGCCCTCCTATGTTGAACATAATAAACAGCTCTCTATCCACCGGATGTGTACCAAACTCACTAAAAGTGGCAGTGATAAAGCCTCTCTTGAAAAAGCCAAACCTTGACCCGGAAAATATAAAAAACTATCGGCCTATATCGAATCTTCCATTCCTCTCAAAAATTTTAGAAAAAGCTGTTGCGCAGCAACTCACTGCCTTTCTGAAGACAAACAATGTATACGAAATGCTTCAGTCTGGTTTTAGACCCCATCATAGCACTGAGACTGCACTTGTGAAGGTGGTAAATGACCTTTTAATGGCGTCAGACCGAGGCTCTGCATCTGTCCTCGTGCTACTAGACCTTAGTGCTGCCTTTGACACCATCGATCACCACATTCTTTTGGAGAGACTGGAAACCCAAATTGGTCTACACGGACAAGTTCTGGCCTGGTTTAGATCCTACCTGTCGGAAAGATATCAGTTTGTCTCTGTGAATGGTCTGTCCTCCGACAAATCAACTGTACATTTCGGTGTTCCTCAAGGTTCCGTTTAGGACCACTATTGTTTTCACTATATATTTTACCTCTTGGGGATGTTATTCGAAAACATAATGTTAACTTTCACTGCTATGCGGATGACACACAGCTGTACATTTCAATGAAGCATGGTGAAGCCCCAAAATTGCCCTCGCTAGAAGCCTGTGTTTCAGACATAAGGAAGTGGATGGCTGAAAACTTTTACTTTTAAACTCGGACAAAACAGAGATGCTTGTTCTAGGTCCCAAGAAACAAAGAGATCTTCTGTTAAATCTGACAATTAATCTTGATGGTTGTAAAGTCGTCTCAAATAAAACTGTGAAGGACCTAGGCGTTACTCTTGACCCTGATCTCTCTTTTGACGAACATATCAAGACTGTTTCAAGGACAGCTTTTTTCCATCTACGTAACATTGCAAAAATCAGAAATTTTCTGTCCAAAAATGATGCAGAAAAATTGATCCATGCATTTGTTACTTCTAGATTGGACTACTGCAATGCTCTATTTTCCGGCTACCCGGATAAAGCACTAAATAAACTTCAGTTAGTGCTAAATACGGCTGCTAGAATCCTGACTAGAACCAAGAAATTTGATCATATTACTCCAGTGCTAGCTTCCCTACACTGGCTTCCTGTTAAGGCAAGGGCTGATTTCAAGGTTTTACTGTTAACCTATAAAGCGTTACATGGGCTTGCTCCTACCTATCTTTCCGAGTTGGTCCTGCCGTACATACCAATACGTACGCTACGGTCACAAGACGCAGGCCTCCTAATTGTCCCTAGAATTTCTAAGCAAACAGCGGGAGGCAGGGCTTTCTCCTATAGATCTCCATTTTTATGGAACAGTCTGCCTACCCATGTGAGAGAGACGCAGACTCGGTCTCAACCTTTAAGTCTTTACTGAAGACTTATCTCTTCAGTAGGTCATATGATTGAGTGTAGTCTGGCCCAGGAGTGTGAAGGTGAACGGAAAGGCTGGAGCAACGAACAGCCCTTGCTGTCTCTGCCAGGCCGGTTCCCTCTCCACTGGGGTTCTCTGCCTCTAACCCTGTTGCAGGGGCTGAGTCACTGGCTTGCTGGTGCTCTTTCATGCCGTCCCTGGGAGGGGTGCGTCACTTGAGTGGGGTTGAGTTACTGACGTGATCTTCCTGTCTGGGTTGGCGCCCCCCTTGGTTTGTGCTGTGGTGGAGACCTCTGTGGGCTATACTGGCCTTGTCTCAGGATTGTAAGTTGGTGGTTGGGGATATCCCTCTAGTGGTGCGGGGGCTGTGCTTTGGCGGAGTGGGTGGGGTTATATCCTTCCTGTTTGGCCCTGTCCGGGGTTTCTTCGGATGGGGCCACAGTGTCTCCGGACCGCTCCTGTCTCAGCCTCCAGTATTTATGCTGCAGTAGTTTATGTGTCGGGGGCTGGGGTTAGTTGGTTATACCTGGAGTACTTCTCCTGTCTTATCCAGTGTCCTGTGTGAATTTAAGTATGCTCTCTCTAATTCTCTCGTTCTCTCTTTCTCTGAGAACCTGAGCCCTAGGACCATACGTCAGGACTACCGGGCATGATGACACCTTGCTGTCCCCAGTCCGCCTGGCCTTGCTGCTATTCCAGTTTCAACTGTTCTGCCTGCGGCTACGAAACCCCTACCTGTCCCAGACCTGCTGTTTTCAACTCTAAATGATCGGCTATGAAAAGCCAACTGAGAGACCTGAGCCCTAGGACCATACGTCGGGACTACCGGCCGTGGTGACTCCTTGCTGTCCCCAGTCCGCCTGGCCTTGCTGCTATTCCAGTTTAAACTGTTCTGCCTGCGGTTATGGAACCCCTACCTGTCCCAGACCTGCTGTTTTAAACTCTAATGATCGGCTATGAAAAGCCAACTGAGATTTATTCCTGATTATTATTTGACCATGCTTGTCACTTATGAACATTTTTGAACATCTTGGCATGGTTCTGTTATAATCTCCACCCGGCACAGCCAGAAGAGGACTGGCCACCCCTCATAGCCTGGTTCCTCTCTAGGTTTCTTCCTAGGTTTTGCCTTTCTAGGGAGTTTTTCCTAGCCACCGTGCTTCTCACACCTGCATTACTAGCTGTTTGGGGTTTTAGGCTGGGTTTCTGTACAGCACTTCGAGATATTAGCTGATGTAAGAAGGGCTATATAAAATAAAATTGATTGATTGATTGACAGAACTCTGCTGGAGGACATGGCCAACACAGAGTACTAACCACTATAGGATCACAGCACTCTGCTGGAGGACATGGCCAACACAGAGTACTAACCACTATAGGATCACAGCACTCTGCTGGAGGACATGGCCAACACAGAGTACTAACCACTATAGGATCACAGAACTCTGCTGGAGGACATGGCCAACACAGAGTACTAACCACTATAGGATCACAGCACTCTGCTGGAGGACATGGCCAACACAGAGTACTAACCACTATAGGATCACAGAACTCTGCTGGAGGACATGGCCAACACAGAGTACTAACCACTATAGGATCACAGCACTCTGCTGGAGGACATGGCCAACACAGAGTACTAACCACTATAGGATCACAGCACTCTGCTGGAGGACATGGCCAACACAGAGTACTAACCACTATACGATCACAGCACTCTGCTGGAGGACATGGCCAACACAGAGTACTAACCACTATAGGATCACAGCACTCTGCTGGAGGACATGGCCAACACAGAGTACTAACCACTATAGGATCACAGCACTCTGCTGGAGGACATGGCCAACACAGAGTACTAACCACTATACAATCACAGCACTCTGCTGGAGGACATGGCCAACACAGAGTACTAACCACTATAGGATCACAGAACTCTGCTGGAGGACATGGCCAACACAGAGTACTAACCACTATAGGATCACAGCACTCTGCTGGAGGACATGGCCAACACAGAGTACTAACCACTATAGGATCACAGCACTCTGCTGGAGGACATGGCCAACACAGAGTACTAACCACTATACGATCACAGCACTCTGCTGGAGGACATGGCCAACACAGAGTACTAACCACTATACGATCACAGCACTCTGCTGGAGGACATGGCCAACACAGAGTACTAACCACTATAGGATCACAGCACTCTGCTGGAGGACATGGCCAACACAGAATATTAACCACTATAGGATCACAGCACTCTGCTGGAGGACATGGCCAACACAGAGTACTAACCACTATACGATCACAGCACTCTGCTGGAGGACATGGCCAACACAGAGTACTAACCACTATACGATCACAGCACTCTGCTGGAGGACATGGCCAACACAGAGTACTAACCACTATACGATCACAGCACTCTGCTGGAGGACATGGCCAACACAGAGTACTAACCACTATAGGATCACAGCACTCTGCTGGAGGACATGGCCAACACAGAGTACTAACCACTATAGGATCACAGCACTCTGCTGGAGGACATGGCCAACACAGAGGACTAACCACTATAGGATCACAGAACTCTGCTGGAGGACATGGCCAACACAGAGTACTAACCACTATAGGATCACAGCACTCTACTGGTGGACATGGCCAACACAGAGTACTAACCACTATAGGATCACAGCACTCTGCTGGAGGACATGGCCAACACAGAGTACTAACCACTATAGGATCACAGAACTCTGCTGGAGGACATGGCCAACACAGAGTACTAACCACTATAGGATCACAGCACTCTGCTGGAGGACATGGCCAACACAGAGTACTAACCACTATAGGATCACAGAACTCTGCTGGAGGACATGGCCAACACAGAGTACTAACCACTATAGGGATCACAGCACTCTGCTGGAGGACATGGCCAACACAGAGTACTAACCACTATAGGATCACATCACTCTGCTGGAGGACATGGCCAACACAGAGTATTAACCACTATACGATCACAGCACTCTGCTGGAGGACATGGCCAACACAGAGTACTAACCACTATAGGATCACAGCACTCTGCTGGAGGACATGGCCAACACAGAGTACTAACCACTATAGGATCACAGCACTCTGCTGGAGGACATGGCCAACACAGAGTACTAACCACTATACGATCACAGCACTCTGCTGGAGGACATGGCCAACACAGAGTACTAACCACTATAGGATCACAGAACTCTGCTGGAGGACATGGCCAACACAGAGTACTAACCACTATAGGATCACAGCACTCTGCTGGAGGACATGGCCAACACAGAGTACTAACCACTATACGATCACAGCACTCTGCTGGAGGACATGGCCAACACAGAGTACTAACCACTATAGGATCACAGCACTCTGCTGGAGGACATGGCCAACACAGAGTACTAACCACTATACGATCACAGCACTCTGCTGGAAGACATGGCCAACACAGAGTACTAACCACTATAGGATCACAGCACTCTGCTGGAGGACATGGCCAACACAGAATATTAACCACTATAGGATCACAGCACTCTGCTGGAGGACATGGCCAACACAGAGTCCTAACCACTATACGATCACAGCACTCTGCTGGAGGACATGGCCAACACAGAGTACTAACCACTATACGATCACAGCACTCTGCTGGAGGACATGGCCAACACAGAGTACTAACCACTATACGATCACAGCACTCTGCTGGAGGACATGGCCAACACAGAGTACTAACCACTATAGGATCACAGCACTCTGCTGGAGGACATGGCCAACACAGAGTACTAACCACTATAGGATCACAGCACTCTGCTGGAGGACATGGCCAACACAGAGGACTAACCACTATAGGATCACAGAACTCTGCTGGAGGACATGGCCAACACAGAGTACTAACCACTATAGGATCACAGCACTCTGCTGGAGGACATGGCCAACACAGAGTACTAACCACTATAGGATCACAGCACTCTGCTGGAGGACATGGCCAACACAGAGTACTAACCACTATAGGATCACAGAACTCTGCTGGAGGACATGGCCAACACAGAGTACTAACCACTATAGGATCACAGCACTCTGCTGGAGGACATGGTCAACACAGAGTACTAACCACTATAGGATCACAGAACTCTGCTGGAGGACATGGCCAACACAGAGTACTAACCACTATAGGATCACAGCACTCTGCTGGAGGACATGGCCAACACAGAGTACTAACCACTATACGATCACAGCACTCTGCTGGAGGACATGGCCAACACAGAGTACTAACCACTATAGGATCACAGCACTCTGCTGGAGGACATGGCCAACACAGAGTACTAACCACTATAGGATCACAGCACTCTGCTGGAGGACATGGCCAACACAGAGTACTAACCACTATCACGATCACAGCACTCTGCTGGAGGACATGGCCAACACAGAGTACTAACCACTATAGGATCACAGAACTCTGCTGGAGGACATGGCCAACACAGAGTACTAACCACTATAGGATCACAGCACTCTGCTGGAGGACATGGCCAACACAGAGTACTAACCACTATACGATCACAGCACTCTGCTGGAGGACATGGCCAACACAGAGTACTAACCACTATAGGATCACAGCACTCTGCTGGAGGACATGGCCAACACAGAGTACTAACCACTATAGGATCACAGCACTCTGCTGGAGGACATGGCCAACACAGAGTACTAACCACTATACGATCACAGCACTCTGCTGGAGGACGTGGCCACACAGAGTACTAACCACTATAGGATCACAGAACTCTGCTGGAGGACGTGGCCAACACAGAGTACTAACCACTATACGACCACAGCACTCTGCTGGAGGACGTGGCCAACACAGAGTACTAACCACTATAGGATCACAGCACTCTGCTGGAGGACATGGCCAACACAGAGTACTAACCACTATAGGATCACAGCACTCTGCTGGAGGACATGGCCAACACAGAGTACTAACCACTATAGGATCACAGCACTCTGCTGGAGGACATGGCCAACACAGAGTACTAACCACTATACGATCACAGCACTCTGCTGGAGGACATGGCCAACACAGAGTACTAACCACTATAGGATCACAGCACTCTGCTGGAGGACATGGCCAACACAGAGTACTAACCACTATAGGATCACAGCACTCTGCTGGAGGACATGGCCAACACAGAGTACTAACCACTATAGGATCACAGCACTCTGCTGGAGGACATGGCCAACACAGAGTACTAACCACTATACGATCACAGCACTCTGCTGGAGGACATGGCCAACACAGAGTACTAACCACTATAGGATCACAGAACTCTGCTGGAGGACGTGGCCAACACAGAGTACTAACCACTATACGACCACAGCACTCTGCTGGAGGACGTGGCCAACACAGAGTACTAACCACTATAGGATCACAGCACTCTGCTGGAGGACATGGCCAACACAGAGTACTAACCACTATACGATCACAGCACTCTGCTGGAGGACATGGCCAACACAGAGTACTAACCACTATAGGACCACAGCACTCTGCTGGAGGACATGGCCAACACAGAGTACTAACCACTATACGATCACAGCACTCTGCTGGAGGACATGGCCAACACAGAGTACTAACCACTATAGGATCACAGCACTCTGCTGGAGGACTTGGCCAACACAGAGTACTAACCATTATAGGATCACAGCACTCTGCTGGAGGACATGGCCAACACAGAGTACTAACCACTATACGATCACAGCACTCTGCTGGAGGACATGGCCAACACAGAGTACTAACCACTATACGATCACAGCACTCTGCTGGAGGACTTGGCCAACACAGAGTACTAACCACTATAGGATCACAGAACTCTGCTGGAGGATATGGCCAACACAGAGTACTAACCACTATAGGATCACAGCACTCTGCTGGAGGACATGGCCAACACAGAGTACTAACCACTATACGATCACAGCACTCTGCTGGAGGACGTGGCCAACACAGAGTACTAACCACTATAGGATCACAGCACTCTGCTGGAGGACATGGCCAACACAGAGTACTAACCACTATAGGATCACAACACTCTGCTGGAGGACATGGCCAACACAGAGTACTAACCACTATACGATCACAGCACTCTGCTGGAGGACATGGCCAACACAGAGTACTAACCACTATAGGATCACAGCACTCTGCTGGAGGACATGGCCAACACAGAGTACTAACCACTATACGATCACAGCACTCTGCTGGAGGACATGGCCAACACAGAGTACTAACCACTATAGGATCACAGCACTCTGCTGGAGGACATGGCCAACACAGAGTACTAACCACTATAGGATCACAGCACTCTGCTGGAGGACATGGCCAACACAGAGTACTAACCACTATAGGATCACAGCACTCTGCTGGAGGACATGGCCAACACAGAGTACTAACCACTATACGATCACAGCACTCTGCTGGAGGACATGGCCAACACAGAGTACTAACCACTATAGGATCACAGAACTCTGCTGGAGGACGTGGCCAACACAGAGTACTAACCACTATACGACCACAGCACTCTGCTGGAGGACGTGGCCAACACAGAGTACTAACCACTATAGGATCACAGCACTCTGCTGGAGGACATGGCCAACACAGAGTACTAACCACTATATCGATCACAGCACTCTGCTGGAGGACATGGCCAACACAGAGTACTAACCACTATAGGACCACTGCACTCTGCTGGAGGACATGGCCAACACAGAGTACTAACCACTATACGATCACAGCACTCTGCTGGAGGACATGGCCAACACAGAGTACTAACCACTATAGGATCACAGCACTCTGCTGGAGGACTTGGCCAACACAGAGTACTAACCATTATAGGATCACAGCACTCTGCTGGAGGACATGGCCAACACAGAGTACTAACCACTATACGATCACAGCACTCTGCTGGAGGACATGGCCAACACAGAGTACTAACCACTATACGATCACAGCACTCTGCTGGAGGACTTGGCCAACACAGAGTACTAACCACTATAGGATCACAGAACTCTGCTGGAGGATATGGCCAACACAGAGTACTAACCACTATAGGATCACAGCACTCTGCTGGAGGACATGGCCAACACAGAGTACTAACCACTATACGATCACAGCACTCTGCTGGAGGACTTGGCCAACACAGAGTACTAACCACTATAGGATCACAGCACTCTGCTGGAGGACATGGCCAACACAGAGTACTAACCACTATAGGATCACAGCACTCTGCTGGAGGACATGGCCAACACAGAGTACTAACCACTATACGATCACAGCACTCTGCTGGAGGACATGGCCAACACAGAGTACTAACCACTATAGGATCACAGAACTCTGCTGGAGGACATGGCCAACACAGAGTACTAACCACTATAGGATCACAGCACTCTGCTGGAGGACATGGCCAACACAGAGTACTAACCACTATACGATCACAGCACTCTGCTGGAGGACTTGGCCAACACAGAGTACTAACCACTATAGGATCACAGCACTCTGCTGGAGGACATGGCCAACACAGAGGACTAACCACTATAGGATCACATAACTCTGCTGGAGGACATGGCCAACACAGAGTACTAACCACTATAGGATCACAGCACTCTGCTGGAGGACATGGCCAACACAGAGTACTAACCACTATAGGATCACAGCACTCTGCTGGAGGACATGGCCAACACAGAGTACTAACCACTATAGGATCACAGCACTCTGCTGGAGGACATGGCCAACACAGAGTACTAACCACTATAGGATCACAGAACTCTGCTGGAGGACATGGCCAACACAGAGTACTAACCACTATAGGATCACAGCACTCTGCTGGAGGACATGGCCAACACAGAGTACTAACCACTATAGGATCACAGAACTCTGCTGGAGGACATGGCCAACACAGAGTACTAACCACTATAGGATCACAGCACTCTGCTGGAGGACATGGCCAACACAGAGTACTAACCACTATAGGATCACAGCACTCTGCTGGAGGACATGGCCAACACAGAGTACTAACCACTATAGGATCACAGCACTCTGCTGGAGGACATGGCCAACACAGAGTACTAACCACTATAGGATCACAGAACTCTGCTGGAGGACATGGCCAACACAGAGTACTAACCACTATACGATCACAGCACTCTGCTGGAGGACATAGCCAACACAGAGTACTAACCACTATAGGATCACAGCACTCTGCTGGAGGACATGGCCAACACAGAGTACTAACCACTATAGGATCACAGCACTCTGCTGGAGGACATGGCCAACACAGAGTACTAACCACTATAGGATCACAGAACTCTGCTGGAGGACATGGCCAACACAGAGTACTAACCACTATACGATCACAGCACTCTGCTGGAGGACATGGCCAACACAGAGTACTAACCACTATAGGATCACAGCACTCTGCTGGAGGACATGGCCAACACAGAGTACTAACCACTATACGATCACAGCACTCTGCTGGAGGACGTGGCCAACACAGAGTACTAACCACTATACGACCACAGCACTCTGCTGGAGGACGTGGCCAACACAGAGTACTAACCACTATAGGATCACAGCACTCTGCTGGAGGACATGGCCAACACAGAGTACTAACCACTATACGATCACAGCACTCTGCTGGAGGACATGGCCAACACAGAGTACTAACCACTATAGGACCACAGCACTCTGCTGGAGGACATGGCCAACACAGAGTACTAACCACTATACGATCACAGCACTCTGCTGGAGGACATGGCCAACACAGAGTACTAACCACTATAGGATCACAGCACTCTGCTGGAGGACTTGGCCAACACAGAGTACTAACCATTATAGGATCACAGCACTCTGCTGGAGGACATGGCCAACACAGAGTACTAACCACTATACGATCACAGCACTCTGCTGGAGGACATGGCCAACACAGAGTCCTAACCACTATACGATCACAGCACTCTGCTGGAGGACTTGGCCAACACAGAGTACTAACCACTATAGGATCACAGAACTCTGCTGGAGGATAGGCCAACACAGAGTACTAACCACTATAGGATCACAGCACTCTGCTGGAGGACATGGCCAACACAGAGTACTAACCACTATACGATCACAGCACTCTGCTGGAGGACTTGGCCAACACAGAGTACTAACCACTATAGGATCACAGCACTCTGCTGGAGGACATGGCCAACACAGAGTACTAACCACTATAGGATCACAGCACTCTGCTGGAGGACATGGCCAACACAGAGTACTAACCACTATACGATCACAGCACTCTGCTGGAGGACATGGCCAACACAGAGTACTAACCACTATAGGATCACAGAACTCTGCTGGAGGACATGGCCAACACAGAGTACTAACCACTATAGGATCACAGCACTCTGCTGGAGGACATGGCCAACACAGAGTACTAACCACTATACGATCACAGCACTCTGCTGGAGGACATGGCCAACACAGAGTACTAACCACTATAGGATCACAGCACTCTGCTGGAGGACATGGCCAACACAGAGGACTAACCACTATAGGATCACATAACTCTGCTGGAGGACATGGCCAACACAGAGTACTAACCACTATAGGATCACAGCACTCTGCTGGAGGACATGGCCAACACAGAATACTAACCACTATAGGATCACAGCACTCTGCTGGAGGACATGGCCAACACAGAGTACTAACCACTATAGGATCACAGCACTCTGCTGGAGGACATGGCCAACACAGAGTACTAACCACTATAGGATCACAGAACTCTGCTGGAGGACATGGCCAACACAGAGTACTAACCACTATAGGATCACAGCACTCTGCTGGAGGACATGGCCAACACAGAGTACTAACCACTATAGGATCACAGAACTCTGCTGGAGGACATGGCCAACACAGAGTACTAACCACTATAGGATCACAGCACTCTGCTGGAGGACATGGCCAACACAGAGTACTAACCACTATAGGATCACAGCACTCTGCTGGAGGACATGGCCAACACAGAGTACTAACCACTATAGGATCACAGCACTCTGCTGGAGGACATGGCCAACACAGAGTACTAACCACTATAGGATCACAGCACTCTGCTGGAGGACATGGCCAACACAGAGTACTAACCACTATAGGATCACAGCACTCTGCTGGAGGACATGGCCAACACAGAGTACTAAGCACTATAGGATCACAGAACTCTGCTGGAGGACATGGCCAACACAGAGTACTAACCACTATACGATCACAGCACTCTGCTGGAGGACATGGCCAACACAGAGTACTAACCACTATAGGATCACAGCACTCTGCTGGAGGACATGGCCAACACAGAGTACTAACCACTATACGATCACAGCACTCTGCTGGAGGACTTGGCCAACACAGAGTACTAACCACTATAGGATCACAGAACTCTGCTGGAGGATATGGCCAACACAGAGTACTAACCACTATAGGATCACAGCACTCTGCTGGAGGACATGGCCAACACAGAGTACTAACCACTATACGATCACAGCACTCTGCTGGAGGACTTGGCCAACACAGAGTACTAACCACTATAGGATCACAGCACTCTGCTGGAGGACATGGCCAACACAGAGTACTAACCACTATAGGATCACAGCACTCTGCTGGAGGACATGGCCAACACAGAGTACTAACCACTATACGATCACAGCACTCTGCTGGAGGACATGGCCAACACAGAGTACTAACCACTATAGGATCACAGAACTCTGCTGGAGGACATGGCCAACACAGAGTACTAACCACTATAGGATCACAGCACTCTGCTGGAGGACATGGCCAACACAGAGTACTAACCACTATACGATCACAGCACTCTGCTGGAGGACATGGCCAACACAGAGTACTAACCACTATAGGATCACAGCACTCTGCTGGAGGACATGGCCAACACAGAGGACTAACCACTATAGGATCACATAACTCTGCTGGAGGACATGGCCAACACAGAGTACTAACCACTATAGGATCACAGCACTCTGCTGGAGGACATGGCCAACACAGAGTACTAACCACTATAGGATCACAGCACTCTGCTGGAGGACATGGCCAACACAGAGTACTAACCACTATAGGATCACAGCACTCTGCTGGAGGACATGGCCAACACAGAGTACTAACCACTATAGGATCACAGAACTCTGCTGGAGGACATGGCCAACACAGAGTACTAACCACTATAGGATCACAGCACTCTGCTGGAGGACATGGCCAACACAGAGTACTAACCACTATAGGATCACAGAACTCTGCTGGAGGACATGGCCAACACAGAGTACTAACCACTATAGGATCACAGCACTCTGCTGGAGGACATGGCCAACACAGAGTACTAACCACTATAGGATCACAGCACTCTGCTGGAGGACATGGCCAACACAGAGTACTAACCACTATAGGATCACAGCACTCTGCTGGAGGACATGGCCAACACAGAGTACTAACCACTATAGGATCACAGCACTCTGCTGGAGGACATGGCCAACACAGAGTACTAACCACTATAGGATCACAGAACTCTGCTGGAGGACATGGCCAACACAGAGTACTAACCACTATACGATCACAGCACTCTGCTGGAGGACATGGCCAACACAGAGTACTAACCACTATAGGATCACAGCACTCTGCTGGAGGACATGGCCAACACAGAGTACTAACCACTATACGATCACAGCACTCTGCTGGAGGACATGGCCAACACAGAGTACTAACCACTATAGGATCACAGAACTCTGCTGGAGGACATGGCCAACACAGAGTACTAACCACTATAGGATCACAGCACTCTGCTGGAGGACATGGCCAACACAGAGTACTAACCACTATAGGATCACAGCACTCTGCTGGAGGACATGGCCAACACAGAGTACTAACCACTATAGGATCACAGAACTCTGCTGGAGGACATGGCCAACACAGAGTACTAACCACTATACGATCACAGCACTCTGCTGGAGGACATGGCCAACACAGAGTACTAACCACTATAGGATCACAGCACTCTGCTGGAGGACATGGCCAACACAGAGTACTAACCACTATAGGATCACAGCACTCTGCTGGAGGACGTGGCCAACACAGAGTACTAACCACTATAGGATCACAGAACTCTGCTGGAGGACGTGGCCAACACAGAGTACTAACCACTATACGACCACAGCACTCTGCTGGAGGACGTGGCCAACACAGAGTACTAACCACTATAGGATCACAGAACTCTGCTGGAGGACGTGGCCAACACAGAGTACTAACCACTATACGACCACAGCACTCTGCTGGAGGACGTGGCCAACACAGAGTACTAACCACTATAGGATCACAGCACTCTGCTGGAGGACATGGCCAACACAGAGTACTAACCACTATAGGATCACAGCACTCTGCTGGAGGACATGGCCAACACAGAGTACTAACCACTATACGATCACAGCACTCTGCTGGAGGACATGGCCAACACAGAGTACTAACCACTATAGGATCACAGCACTCTGCTGGAGGACATGGCCAACACAGAGGACTAACCACTATAGGATCACATAACTCTGCTGGAGGACATGGCCAACACAGAGTACTAACCACTATAGGATCACAGCACTCTGCTGGAGGACATGGCCAACACAGAGTACTAACCACTATAGGATCACAGCACTCTGCTGGAGGACATGGCCAACACAGAGTACTAACCACTATAGGATCACAGAACTCTGCTGGAGGACATGGCCAACACAGAGTACTAACCACTATAGGATCACAGAACTCTGCTGGAGGACATGGCCAACACAGAGTACTAACCACTATACGATCACAGCACTCTGCTGGAGGACATGGCCAACACAGAGTACTAACCACTATAGGATCACAGAACTCTGCTGGAGGACATGGCCAACACAGAGTACTAACCACTATAGGATCACAGAACTCTGCTGGAGGACATGGCCAACACAGAGTACTAACCACTATACGATCACAGCACTCTGCTGGAGGACATGGCCAACACAGAGTACTAACCACTATAGGATCACAGAACTCTGCTGGAGGACGTGGCCAACACAGAGTACTAACCACTATACGACCACAGCACTCTGCTGGAGGACGTGGCCAACACAGAGTACTAACCACTATACGATCACAGCACTCTGCTGGAGGACATGGCCAACACAGAGTACTAACCACTATAGGATCACAGCACTCTGCTGGAGGACATGGCCAACACAGAGTACTAACCACTATACGATCACAGCACTCTGCTGGAGGACATGGCCAACACAGAGTACTAACCACTATAGGATCACAGCACTCTGCTGGAGGACATGGCCAACACAGAGGACTAACCACTATAGGATCACAGCACTCTGCTGGAGGACATGGCCAACACAGAGTACTAACCACTATAGGATCACAGCACTCTGCTGGAGGACATGGCCAACACAGAGTACTAACCACTATAGGATCACAGCACTCTGCTGGAGGACATGGCCAACACAGAGTACTAACCACTATAGGATCACAGCACTCTGCTGGAGGACATGGCCAACACAGAGTACTAACCACTATAGGATCACAGAACTCTGCTGGAGGACATGGCCAACACAGAGTACTAACCACTATACGATCACAGCACTCTGCTGGAGGACATGGCCAACACAGAGTACTAACCACTATAGGATCACAGCACTCTGCTGGAGGACATGGCCAACACAGAGTACTAACCACTATAGGATCACAGCACTCTGCTGGAGGACATGGCCAACACAGAGTACTAACCACTATAGGATCACAGCACTCTGCTGGAGGACATGGCCAACACAGAGTACTAACTAACCACTATAGGATCACAGCACTCTGCTGGAGGACATGGCCAACACAGAGTACTAACTAACCACTATAGGATCACAGCACTCTGCTGGAGGACATGGCCAACACAGAGTACTAACCACTATACGATCACAGCACTCTGCTGGAGGACATGGCCAACACAGAGTACTAACCACTATAGGATCACAGCACTCTGCTGGAGGACATGGCCAACACAGAGTACTAACCACTATAGGATCACAGCACTCTGCTGGAGGACATGGCCAACACAGAGTACTAACCACTATAGGATCACAGCACTCTGCTGGAGGACATGGCCAACACAGAGTACTAACCACTATACGATCACAGCACTCTGCTGGAGGACATGGCCAACACAGAGTACTAACCACTATACGATCACAGCACTCTGCTGTAGGACATGGCCAACACAGAGTACTAACCACTATAGGATCACAGCACTCTGCTGGAGGACATGGCCAACACAGAGTACTAACCACTATACGATCACAGCACTCTGCTGGAGGACATGGCCAACAGAGAGTACTAACCACTATACGATCACAGCACTCTGCTGTAGGACATGGCCAACACAGAGTACTAACCACTATAGGATCACAGAACTCTGCTGGAGGACATGGCCAACACAGAGTACTAACCACTATACGATCACAGCACTCTGCTGGAGGACATGGCCAACACAGAGTACTAACCACTATAGGATCACAGCACTCTGCTGGAGGACATGGCCAACACAGAGTACTAACCACTATAGGATCACAGAACTCTGCTGGAGGACATGGCCAACACAGAGTACTAACCACTATAGGATCACAGAACTCTGCTGGAGGACATGGCCAACACAGAGTACTAACCACTATAGGATCACAGCACTCTGCTGGAGGACATGGCCAACACAGAGTACTAACCACTATAGGATCACAGCACTCTGCTGGAGGACATGGCCAACACAGAGTACTAACCACTATAGGATCACAGCACTCTGCTGGAGGACATGGCCAACACAGAGTACTAACCACTATAGGATCACAGCACTCTGCTGGAGGACATGGCCAACACAGAGTACTAACCACTATAGGATCACAGCACTCTGCTGGAGGACATGGCCAACACAGAGTACTAACCACTATAGGATCACAGCACTCTGCTGGAGGACATGGCCAACACAGAGTACTAACCACTATAGGATCACAGCACTCTGCTGGAGGACATGGCCAACACAGAGTACTAACCACTATAGGATCACAGCACTCTGCTGGAGGACATGGCCAACACAGAGTACTAACCACTATAGGATCACAGAACTCTGCTGGAGGACATGGCCAACACAGAGTACTAACCACTATAGGATCACAGAACTCTGCTGGATGACATGGCCAACACAGAGTACTAACCACTATACGATCACAGCACTCTGCTGGAGGACATGGCCAACACAGAGTACTAACCACTATAGGATCACAGAACTCTGCTGGAGGACGTGGCCAACACAGAGTACTAACCACTATAGGATCACAGAACTCTGCTGGAGGACGTGGCCAACACAGAGTACTAACCATTGTACGATCACAGCACTCTGCTGGAGGACGTGGCCAACACAGAGTACTAACCACTATAGGATCACAGAACTCTGCTGGAGGACGTGGCCACACAGAGTACTAACCACTATACGACCACAGCAATCTGCTGGAGGACGTGGCCAACACAGAGTACTAACCACTATAGGATCACAGCACTCTGCTGGAGGACATGGCCAACACAGAGTACTAACCACTATAGGATCACAGCACTCTGCTGGAGGACATGGCCAACACAGAGTACTAACCACTATACGATCACAGCACTCTGCTGGAGGACATGGCCAACACAGAGTACTAACCACTATAGGATCACAGCACTCTGCTGGAGGACATGGCCAACACAGAGGACTAACCACTATAGGATCACAGAACTCTGCTGGAGGACATGGCCAACACAGAGTACTAACCACTATAGGATCACAGCACTCTGCTGGAGGACATGGCCAACACAGAGTACTAACCACTATAGGATCACAGCACTCTGCTGGAGGACATGGCCAACACAGAGTACTAACCACTATAGGATCACAGAACTCTGCTGGAGGACATGGCCAACACAGAGTACTAACCACTATAGGATCACAGCACTCTGCTGGAGGACATGGCCAACACAGAGTACTAACCACTATAGGATCACAGAACTCTGCTGGAGGACATGGCCAACACAGAGTACTAACCACTATAGGATCACAGAACTCTGCTGGAGGACATGGCCAACACAGAGTACTAACCACTATACGATCACAGCACTCTGCTGGAGGACATGGCCAACACAGAGTACTAACCACTATAGGATCACAGCACTCTGCTGGAGGACATGGCCAACACAGAGTACTAACCACTATAGGATCACAGCACTCTGCTGGAGGACATGGCCAACACAGAGTACTAACCACTATAGGATCACAGCACTCTGCTGGAGGACATGGCCAACACAGAGTACTAACTAACCACTATAGGATCACAGAACTCTGCTGGAGGACATGGCCAACACAGAGTACTAACCACTATAGGATCACAGCACTCTGCTGGAGGACATGGCCAACACAGAGTACTAACCACTATACGATCACAGCACTCTGCTGGAGGACATGGCCAACACAGAGTACTAACCACTATAGGATCACAGCACTCTGCTGGAGGACATGGCCAACACAGAGTACTAACCACTATACGATCACAGCACTCTGCTGGAGGACATGGCCAACACAGAGTACTAACCACTATAGGATCACAGAACTCTGCTGGAGGACTTGGCCAACACAGAGTACTAACCACTATACGATCACAGCACTCTGCTGGAGGACATGGCCAACACAGAGTACTAACCACTATAGGATCACAGCACTCTGCTGGAGGACATGGCCAACACAGAGTACTAACCACTATAGGATCACAGAACTCTGCTGGAGGACATGGCCAACACAGAGTACTAACCACTATAGGATCACAGAACTCTGCTGGAGGACATGGCCAACACAGAGTACTAACCACTATAGGATCACAGCACTCTGCTGGAGGACATGGCCAACACAGAGTACTAACCACTATAGGATCACAGCACTCTGCTGGAGGACATGGCCAACACAGAGTACTAACCACTATACGATCACAGCACTCTGCTGGAGGACATGGCCAACACAGAGTACTAACCACTATAGGATCACAGAACTCTGCTGGAGGACATGGCCAACACAGAGTACTAACCACTATAGGATCACAGCACTCTGCTGGAGGACATGGCCAACACAGAGTACTAACCACTATAGGATCACAGCACTCTGCTGGAGGACATGGCCAACACAGAGTACTAACCACTATAGGATCACAGCACTCTGCTGGAGGACATGGCCAACACAGAGTACTAACCACTATAGGATCACAGCACTCTGCTGGAGGACATGGCCAACACAGAGTACTAACCACTATAGGATCACAGCACTCTGCTGGAGGACATGGCCAACACAGAGTACTAACCACTATACGATCACAGCACTCTGCTGGAGGACATGGCCAACACAGAGTACTAACCACTATAGGATCACAGAACTCTGCTGGAGGACATGGCCAACACAGAGTACTAACCACTATAGGATCACAGCACTCTGCTGGAGGACATGGCCAACACAGAGTACTAACCACTATACGATCACAGCACTCTGCTGGAGGACATGGCCAACACAGAGTACTAACCACTATAGGATCACAGCACTCTGCTGGAGGACATGGCCAACACAGAGTACTAACCACTATAGGATCACAGCACTCTGCTGGAGGACATGGCCAACACAGAGTACTAACCACTATACGATCACAGCACTCTGCTGGAGGACGTGGCCAACACAGAGTACTAACCACTATAGGATCACAGAACTCTGCTGGAGGACGTGGCCAACACAGAGTACTAACCACTATACGACCACAGCACTCTGCTGGAGGACGTGGCCAACACAGAGTACTAACCACTATAGGATCACAGCACTCTGCTGGAGGACGTGGCCAACACAGAGTACTAACCACAATAGGATCACAGCACTCTGCTGGAGGACATGGCCAACACAGAGTACTAACCACTATACGATCACAGAACTCTGCTGGAGGACATGGCCAACACAGAGTACTAACCACTATAGGATCACAGCACTCTGCTGGAGGACATGGCCAACACAGAGGACTAACCACTATAGGATCACAGAACTCTGCTGGAGGACATGGCCAACACAGAGTACCAACCACTATAGGATCACAGCACTCTGCTGGAGGACATGGCCAACACAGAGTACTAACCACTATAGGATCACAGCACTCTGCTGGAGGACATGGCCAACACAGAGTACTATCCACTATAGGATCACAGAACTCTGCTGGAGGACATGGCCAACACAGAGTACTAACCACTATAGGATCACAGCACTCTGCTGGAGGACATGGCCAACACAGAGTACTAACCACTATAGGATCACAGAACTCTGCTGGAGGACATGGCCAACACAGAGTACTAACCACTATAGGATCACAGAACTCTGCTGGAGGACATGGCCAACACAGAGTACTAACCACTATACGATCACAGCACTCTGCTGGAGGACATGGCCAACACAGAGTACTAACCACTATAGGATCACAGCACTCTGCTGGAGGACATGGCCAACACAGAGTACTAACCACTATACGACCACAGCACTCTGCTGGAGGACGTGGCCAACACAGAGTACTAACCACTATAGGATCACAGCACTCTGCTGGAGGACATGGCCAACACAGAGTACTAACCACAATAGGATCACAGCACTCTGCTGGAGGACATGGCCAACACAGAGTACTAACCACTATACGATCACAGAACTCTGCTGGAGGACATGGCCAACACAGAGTACTAACCACTATAGGATCACAGCACTCTGCTGGAGGACATGGCCAACACAGAGGACTAACCACTATAGGATCACAGAACTCTGCTGGAGGACATGGCCAACACAGAGTACTAACCACTATAGGATCACAGCACTCTGCTGGAGGACATGGCCAACACAGAGTACTAACCACTATAGGATCACAGCACTCTGCTGGAGGACATGGCCAACACAGAGTACTATCCACTATAGGATCACAGAACTCTGCTGGAGGACATGGCCAACACAGAGTACTAACCACTATAGGATCACAGCACTCTGCTGGAGGACATGGCCAACACAGAGTACTAACCACTATAGGATCACAGAACTCTGCTGGAGGACATGGCCAACACAGAGTACTAACCACTATAGGATCACAGAACTCTGCTGGAGGACATGGCCAACACAGAGTACTAACCACTATACGATCACAGCACTCTGCTGGAGGACATGGCCAACACAGAGTACTAACCACTATAGGATCACAGCACTCTGCTGGAGGACATGGCCAACACAGAGTACTAACCACTATACGATCACAGCACTCTGCTGTAGGACATGGCCAACACAGAGTACTAACCACTATAGGATCACAGAACTCTGCTGGAGGACATGGCCAACACAGAGTACTAACCACTATACGATCACAGCACTCTGCTGGAGGACATGGCCAACACAGAGTACTAACCAATATAGGATCACAGCACTCTGCTGGAGGACATGGCCAACACAGAGTACTAACCACTATAGGATCACAGAACTCTGCTGGAGGACATGGCCAACACAGAGTACTAACCACTATAGGATCACAGAACTCTGCTGGAGGACATGGCCAACACAGAGTACTAACCACTATACGATCACAGCACTCTGCTGGAGGACATGGCCAACACAGAGTACTAACCACTATAGGATCACAGAACTCTGCTGGAGGACATGGCCACACAGAGTACTAACCACTATAGGATCACAGAACTCTGCTGGAGGACATGGCCAACACAGAGTACTAACCACTATAGGATCACAGAACTCTGCTGGAGGACGTGGCCAACACAGAGTACTAACCACTATACGATCACAGCACTCTGCTGGAGGACATGGCCAACACAGAGTACTAACCACTATAGGATCACAGCACTCTGCTGGAGGACATGGCCAACACAGAGGACTAACCACTATAGGATCACAGAACTCTGCTGGAGGACATGGCCAACACAGAGTACTAACCACTATAGGATCACAGCACTCTGCTGGAGGACATGGCCAACACAGAGTACTAACCACTATAGGATCACAGCACTCTGCTGGAGGACATGGCCAACACAGAGTACTAACCACTATAGGATCACAGCACTCTGCTGGAGGACATGGCCAACAAAGAGTACTAACCACTATAGGATCACAGCACTCTGCTGGAGGACATGGCCAACACAGAGTACTAACCACTATAGGATCACAGAACTCTGCTGGAGGACATGGCCAACACAGAGTACTAACCACTATAGGATCACAGAACTCTGCTGGAGGACATGGCCAACACAGAGTACTAACCACTATACGATCACAGCACTCTGCTGGAGGACATGGCCAACACAGAGTACTAACCACTATAGGATCACAGCACTCTGCTGGAGGACATGGCCAACACAGAGTACTAACCACTATAGGATCACAGCACTCTGCTGGAGGACATGGCCAACACAGAGTACTAACCACTATAGGATCACAGCACTCTGCTGGAGGACATGGCCAACACAGAGTACTAACCACAATAGGATCACAGAACTCTGCTGGAGGACATGGCCAACACAGAGTACTAACCACTATAGGATCACAGCACTCTGCTGGAGGACATGGCCAACACAGAGTACTAACCACTATAGGATCACAGCACTCTGCTGGAGGACATGGCCAACACAGAGTACTAACCACTATAGGATCACAGCACTCTGCTGGAGGACATGGCCAACACAGAGTACTAACCACTATAGGATCACAGAACTCTGCTGGAGGACATGGCCAACACAGAGTACTAACCACTATAGGATCACAGAACTCTGCTGGAGGACATGGCCAACACAGAGTACTAACCACTATAGGATCACAGCACTCTGCTGGAGGACATGGCCAACACAGAGTACTAACCACTATAGGATCACAGAACTCTGCTGGAGGACATGGCCAACACAGAGTACTAACCACTATAGGATCACAGAACTCTGCTGGAGGACATGGCCAACACAGAGTACTAACCACTATACGATCACAGCACTCTGCTGGAGGACATGGCCAACACAGAGTACTAACCACTATAGGATCACAGCACTCTGCTGGAGGACATGGCCAACACAGAGTACTAACCACTATAGGATCACAGAACTCTGCTGGAGGACATGGCCAACACAGAGTACTAACCACTATAGGATCACAGAACTCTGCTGGAAGACATGGCCAACACAGAGTACTAACCACTATACGATCACAGCACTCTGCTGGAGGACATAGCCAACACAGAGTACTAACCACTATAGGATCACAGAACTCTGCTGGAGGACATGGCCAACACAGAGTACTAACCACTATAGGATCACAGAACTCTGCTGGAGGACGTGGCCAACACAGAGTACTAACCACTATACGATCACAGCACTCTGCTGGAGGACGTGGCCAACACAGAGTACTAACCACTATAGGATCACAGAACTCTGCTGGAGGACGTGGCCAACACAGAGTACTAACCACTATACGACCACAGCACTCTGCTGGAGGACGTGGCCAACACAGAGTACTAACCACTATAGGATCACAGCACTCTGCTGGAGGACATGGCCAACACAGAGTACTAACCACTATAGGATCACAGCACTCTGCTGGAGGACATGGCCAACACAGAGTACTAACCACTATACGATCACAGCACTCTGCTGGAGGACATGGCCAACACAGAGTACTAACCACTATAGGATCACAGCACTCTGCTGGAGGACATGGCCAACACAGAGGACTAACCACTATAGGATCACAGAACTCTGCTGGAGGACATGGCCAACACAGAGTACTAACCACTATAGGATCACAGCACTCTGCTGGAGGACATGGCCAACACAGAGTACTAACCACTATATGATCACAGCACTCTGCTGGAGGACATGGCCAACACAGAGTACTATCCACTATAGGATCACAGAACTCTGCTGGAGGACATGGCCAACACAGAGTACTAACCACTATAGGATCACAGCACTCTGCTGGAGGACATGGCCAACACAGAGTACTAACCACTATAGGATCACAGAACTCTGCTGGAGGACATGGCCAACACAGAGTACTAACCACTATAGGATCACAGAACTCTGCTGGAGGACATGGCCAACACAGAGTACTAACCACTATACGATCACAGCACTCTGCTGGAGGACATGGCCAACACAGAGTACTAACCACTATAGGATCACAGCACTCTGCTGGAGGACATGGCCAACACAGAGTACTAACCACTATAGGATCACAGCACTCTGCTGGAGGACATGGCCAACACAGAGTACTAACCACTATAGGATCACAGCACTCTGCTGGAGGACATGGCCAACACAGAGTACTAACCACTATAGGATCACAGCACTCTGCTGGAGGACATGGCCAACACAGAGTACTAACCACTATAGGATCACAGAACTCTGCTGGAGGACATGGCCAACACAGAGTACTAACCACTATAGGATCACAGCACTCTGCTGGAGGACATGGCCAACACAGAGTACTAACCACTATCGATCACAGCACTCTGCTGGAGGACATGGCCAACACAGAGTACTAACCACTATAGGATCACAGCACTCTGCTGGAGGACATGGCCAACACAGAGTACTAACCACTATAGGATCACAGCACTCTGCTGGAGGACATGGCCAACACAGAGTACTAACCACTATACGATCACAGCACTCTGCTGTAGGACATGGCCAACACAGAGTACTAACCACTATAGGATCACAGAACTCTGCTGGAGGACATGGCCAACACAGAGTACTAACCACTATAGGATCACAGAACTCTGCTGGAGGACATGGCCAACACAGAGTACTAACCACTATATGATCACAGCACTCTGCTGGAGGACATGGCCAACACAGAGTACTAACCACTATAGGATCACAGAACTCTGCTGGAGGACATGGCCAACACAGAGTACTAACCACTATAGGATCACAGAACTCTGCTGGAGGACATGGCCAACACAGAGTACTAACCACTATACGATCACAGCACTCTGCTGGAGGACATGGCCAACACAGAGTACTAACCACTATAGGATCACAGCACTCTGCTGGAGGACATGGCCAACACAGAGTACTAACCACTATAGGATCACAGCACTCTGCTGGAGGACATGGCCAACACAGAGTACTAACCACTATAGGATCACAGCACTCTGCTGGAGGACATGGCCAACACAGAGTACTAACCACTATACGATCACAGCACTCTGCTGGAGGACATGGCCAACACAGAGTACTAACCACTATAGGATCACAGCACTCTGCTGGAGGACATGGCCAACACAGAATACTAACCACTATAGGATCACAGCACTCTGCTGGAGGACATGGCCAACACAGAGTACTAACCACTATAGGATCACAGCACTCTGCTGGAGGACATGGCCAACACAGAGTACTAACCACTATAGGATCACAGCACTCTGCTGGAGGACATGGCCAACACAGAGTACTAACCACTATAGGATCACAGCACTCTGCTGGAGGACATGGCCAACACAGAGTACTAACCACTATAGGATCACAGCACTCTGCTGGAGGACATGGCCAACACAGAGTACTAACCACTATAGGATCACAGAACTCTGCTGGAGGACATGGCCAACACAGAGTACTAACCACTATAGGATCACAGCACTCTGCTGGAGGACATGGCCAACACAGAGTACTAACCACTATAGGATCACAGCACTCTGCTGGAGGACATGGCCAACACAGAGTACTAACCACTATACGATCACAGCACTCTGCTGGAGGACATGGCCAACACAGAGTACTAACCACTATAGGATCACAGCACTCTGCTGGAGGACATGGCCAACACAGAGTACTAACCACTATAGGATCACAGCACTCTGCTGGAGGACATGGCCAACACAGAGTACTAACCACTATACGATCACAGCACTCTGCTGGAGGACATGGCCAACACAGAGTACTAACCACTATACGATCACAGCACTCTGCTGGAGGACATGGCCAACACAGAGTACTAACCACTATAGGATCACAGAACTCTGCTGGAGGACATGGCCAACACAGAGTACTAACCACTATACGATCACAGAACTCTGCTGGAGGACATGGCCAACACAGAGTACTAACCACTATAGGATCACAGCACTCTGCTGGAGGACATGGCCAACACAGAGTACTAACCACTATAGGATCACAGCACTCTGCTGGAGGACATGGCCAACACAGAGTACTAACCACTATAGGATCACAGAACTCTGCTGGAGGACATGGCCAACACAGAGTACTAACCACTATAGGATCACAGCACTCTGCTGGAGGACATGGCCAACACAGAGTACTAACCACTATAGGATCACAGCACTCTGCTGGAGGACATGGCCAACACAGAGTACTAACCACTATACGATCACAGCACTCTGCTGGAGGACATGGCCAACACAGAGTACTAACCACTATAGGATCACAGAACTCTGCTGGAGGACGTGGCCACACAGAGTACTAACCACTATAGGATCACAGAACTCTGCTGGAGGACATGGCCAACACAGAGTACTAACCACTATAGGATCACAGAACTCTGCTGGAGGACGTGGCCAACACAGAGTACTAACCACTATACGATCACAGCACTCTGCTGGAGGACATGGCCAACACAGAGTACTAACCACTATAGGATCACAGCACTCTGCTGGAGGACATGGCCAACACAGAGGACTAACCACTATAGGATCACAGAACTCTGCTGGAGGACATGGCCAACACAGAGTACTAACCACTATAGGATTACAGCACTCTGCTGGAGGACATGGCCAACACAGAGTACTAACCACTATAGGATCACAGCACTCTGCTGGAGGACATGGCCAACACAGAGTACTAACCACTATAGGATCACAGCACTCTGCTGGAGGACATGGCCAACACAGAGTACTAACCACTATAGGATCACAGCACTCTGCTGGAGGACATGGCCAACACAGAGTACTAACCACTATAGGATCACAGAACTCTGCTGGAGGACATGGCCAACACAGAGTACTAACCACTATAGGATCACAGAACTCTGCTGGAGGACATGGCCAACACAGAGTACTAACCACTATACGATCACAGCACTCTGCTGGAGGACATGGCCAACACAGAGTACTAACCACTATAGGATCACAGCACTCTGCTGGAGGACATGGCCAACACAGAGTACTAACCACTATAGGATCACAGCACTCTGCTGGAGGACATGGCCAACACAGAGTACTAACCACTATAGGATCACAGCACTCTGCTGGAGGACATGGCCAACACAGAGTACTAACCACAATAGGATCACAGAACTCTGCTGGAGGACATGGCCAACACAGAGTACTAACCACTATAGGATCACAGCACTCTGCTGGAGGACATGGCCAACACAGAGTACTAACCACTATAGGATCACAGCACTCTGCTGGAGGACATGGCCAACACAGAGTACTAACCACTATAGGATCACAGCACTCTGCTGGAGGACATGGCCAACACAGAGTACTAACCACTATAGGATCACAGCACTCTGCTGGAGGACATGGCCAACACAGAGTACTAACCACTATAGGATCACAGCACTCTGCTGGAGGACATGGCCAACACAGAGTACTAACCACTATATGATCACAGCACTCTGCTGTAGGACATGGCCAACACAGAGTACTAACCACTATACGATCACAGCACTCTGCTGGAGGACATGGCCAACACAGAGTACTAACCACTATACGATCACAGCACTCTGCTGGAGGACATGGCCATCACAGAGTACTAACCACTATACGATCACAGCACTCTGCTGGAGGACGTGGCCAACACAGAGTACTAACCACTATAGGATCACAGAACTCTGCTGGAGGACGTGGCCAACACAGAGTACTAACCACTATACGACCACAGCACTCTGCTGGAGGACGTGGCCGACACAGAGTACTAACCACTATAGGATCACAGAACTCTGCTGGAGGACATGGCCAACACAGAGTACTAACCACTATAGGATCACAGCACTCTGCTGGAGGACATGGCCAACACAGAGTACTAACCACTATAGGATCACAGCACTCTGCTGGAGGACATGGCCAACACAGAGTACTAACCTCTATAGGATCACAGCACTCTGCTGGAGGACATGGCCAACACAGAGGACTAACCACTATAGGATCACAGAACTCTGCTGGAGGACATGGCCAACACAGAGTACTAACCACTATAGGATCACAGCACTCTGCTGGAGGACATGGCCAACACAGAGTACTAACCACTATAGGATCACAGCACTCTGCTGGAGGACATGGCCAACACAGAGTACTAACCACTATACGATCATAGCACTCTGCTGGAGGACATGGCCAACACAGAGTACTAACCACTATAGGATCACAGCACTCTGCTGGAGGACATGGCCAACACAGAGTACTAACCACTATAGGATCACAGCACTCTGCTGGAGGACATGGCCAACACAGAGTACTAACCACTATACGATCACAGCACTCTGCTGGAGGACATGGCCAACACAGAGTACTAACCACTATACGATCACAGCACTCTGCTGGAGGACATGGCCAACACAGAGTACTAACCACTATAGGATCACAGAACTCTGCTGGAGGACATGGCCAACACAGAGTACTAACCACTATACGATCACAGCACTCTGCTGGAGGACATGGCCAACACAGAGTACTAACCACTATAGGATCACAGAACTCTGCTGGAGGACGTGGCCAACACAGAGTACTAACCACTATACGACCACAGCACTCTGCTGGAGGACGTGGCCAACACAGAGTACTAACCACTATAGGATCACAGCACTCTGCTGGAGGACATGGCCAACACAGAGTACTAACCACTATAGGATCACAGAACTCTGCTGGAGGACATGGCCAACACAGAGTACTAACCACTATAGGATCACAGAACTCTGCTGGAGGACATGGCCAACACAGAGTACTAACCACTATACGATCACAGCACTCTGCTGGAGGACATGGCCAACACAGAGTACTAACCACTATACGATCACAGCACTCTGCTGGAGGACATGGCCAACACAGAGTACTAACCACTATAGGATCACAGCACTCTGCTGGAGGACATGGCCAACACAGTGTACTAACCACTATAGGATCACAGCACTCTGCTGGAGGACATGGCCAACACAGAGTACTAACCACTATAGGATCACAGCACTCTGCTGGAGGACATGGCCAACACAGAGTACTAACCACTATAGGATCACAGCACTCTGCTGGAGGACATGGCCAACACAGAGTACTAACCACTATAGGATCACAGAACTCTGCTGGAGGACATGGCCAACACAGAGTACTAACCACTATAGGATCACAGCACTCTGCTGGAGGACATGGCCAACACAGAGTACTAACCACTATACGATCACAGCACTCTGCTGGAGGACATGGCCAACACAGAGTACTAACCACTATAGGATCACAGCACTCTGCTGGAGGACATGGCCAACACAGAGTACTAACCACTATAGGATCACAGCACTCTGCTGGAGGACATGGCCAACACAGAGTACTAACCACTATACGATCACAGCACTCTGCTGGAGGACATGGCCAACACAGAGTACTAACCACTATAGGATCACAGCACTCTGCTGGAGGACATGGCCAACACAGAGTACTAACCACTATAGGATCACAGCACTCTGCTGGAGGACATGGCCAACACAGAGTACTAACCACTATAGGATCACAGCACTCTGCTGGAGGACATGGCCAACACAGAGTACTAACCACTATACGATCACCGCACTCTGCTGGAGGACATGGCCAACACAGAGTACTAACCACTATAGGATCACAGCACTCTGCTGGAGGACATGGCCAACACAGAATACTAACCACTATAGGATCACAGCACTCTGCTGGAGGACATGGCCAACACAGAGTACTAACCACTATAGGATCACAGCACTCTGCTGGAGGACATGGCCAACACAGAGTACTAACCACTATAGGATCACAGCACTCTGCTGGAGGACATGGCCAACACAGAGTACTAACCACTATAGGATCACAGCACTCTGCTGGAGGACATGGCCAACACAGAGTACTAACCACTATAGGATCACAGCACTCTGCTGGAGGACATGGCCAACACAGAGTACTAACCACTATAGGATCACAGAACTCTGCTGGAGGACATGGCCAACACAGAGTACTAACCACTATAGGATCACAGCACTCTGCTGGAGGACATGGCCAACACAGAGTACTAACCACTATAGGATCACAGCACTCTGCTGGAGGACATGGCCAACACAGAGTACTAACCACTATACGATCACAGCACTCTGCTGGAGGACATGGCCAACACAGAGTACTAACCACTATAGGATCACAGCACTCTGCTGGAGGACATGGCCAACACAGAGTACTAACCACTATAGGATCACAGCACTCTGCTGGAGGACATGGCCAACACAGAGTACTAACCACTATACGATCACAGCACTCTGCTGGAGGACATGGCCAACACAGAGTACTAACCACTATATGATCACAGCACTCTGCTGGAGGACATGGCCAACACAGAGTACTAACCACTATAGGATCACAGAACTCTGCTGGAGGACATGGCCAACACAGAGTACTAACCACTATACGATCACAGAACTCTGCTGGAGGACATGGCCAACACAGAGTACTAACCACTATAGGATCACAGCACTCTGCTGGAGGACATGGCCAACACAGAGTACTAACCACTATAGGATCACAGCACTCTGCTGGAGGACATGGCCAACACAGAGTACTAACCACTATAGGATCACAGAACTCTGCTGGAGGACATGGCCAACACAGAGTACTAACCACTATAGGATCACAGCACTCTGCTGGAGGACATGGCCAACACAGAGTACTAACCACTATAGGATCACAGCACTCTGCTGGAGGACATGGCCAACACAGAGTACTAACCACTATACGATCACAGCACTCTGCTGGAGGACATGGCCATCACAGAGTACTAACCACTATACGATCACAGCACTCTGCTGGAGGACGTGGCCAACACAGAGTACTAACCACTATAGGATCACAGAACTCTGCTGGAGGACGTGGCCAACACAGAGTACTAACCACTATACGACCACAGCACTCTGCTGGAGGACGTGGCCGACACAGAGTACTAACCACTATAGGATCACAGAACTCTGCTGGAGGACATGGCCAACACAGAGTACTAACCACTATAGGATCACAGCACTCTGCTGGAGGACATGGCCAACACAGAGTACTAACCACTATAGGATCACAGCACTCTGCTGGAGGACATGGCCAACACAGAGTACTAACCTCTATAGGATCACAGCACTCTGCTGGAGGACATGGCCAACACAGAGGACTAACCACTATAGGATCACAGAACTCTGCTGGAGGACATGGCCAACACAGAGTACTAACCACTATAGGATCACAGCACTCTGCTGGAGGACATGGCCAACACAGAGTACTAACCACTATAGGATCACAGCACTCTGCTGGAGGACATGGCCAACACAGAGTACTAACCACTATACGATCACAGCACTCTGCTGGAGGACATGGCCAACACAGAGTACTAACCACTATAGGATCACAGCACTCTGCTGGAGGACATGGCCAACACAGAGTACTAACCACTATAGGATCACAGCACTCTGCTGGAGGACATGGCCAACACAGAGTACTAACCACTATACGATCACAGCACTCTGCTGGAGGACATGGCCAACACAGAGTACTAACCACTATACGATCACAGCACTCTGCTGGAGGACATGGCCAACACAGAGTACTAACCACTATAGGATCACAGAACTCTGCTGGAGGACATGGCCAACACAGAGTACTAACCACTATACGATCACAGCACTCTGCTGGAGGACATGGCCAACACAGAGTACTAACCACTATAGGATCACAGAACTCTGCTGGAGGACGTGGCCAACACAGAGTACTAACCACTATACGACCACAGCACTCTGCTGGAGGACGTGGCCAACACAGAGTACTAACCACTATAGGATCACAGCACTCTGCTGGAGGACATGGCCAACACAGAGTACTAACCACTATAGGATCACAGCACTCTGCTGGAGGACATGGCCAACACAGAGTACTAACCTCTATAGGATCACAGCACTCTGCTGGAGGACATGGCCAACACAGAGTACTAACCACTATACGATCACAGCACTCTGCTGGAGGACATGGCCAACACAGAGTACTAACCACTATAGGATCACAGCACTCTGCTGGAGGACATGGCCAACACAGAGTACTAACCACTATAGGATCACAGCACTCTGCTGGAGGACATGGCCAACACAGAGTACTAACCACTATACGATCACAGCACTCTGCTGGAGGACATGGCCAACACAGAGTACTAACCACTATACGATCACAGCACTCTGCTGGAGGACATGGCCAACACAGAGTACTAACCACTATAGGATCACAGAACTCTGCTGGAGGACATGGCCAACACAGAGTACTAACCACTATACGATCACAGCACTCTGCTGGAGGACATGGCCAACACAGAGTACTAACCACTATAGGATCACAGAACTCTGCTGGAGGACGTGGCCAACACAGAGTACTAACCACTATACGACCACAGCACTCTGCTGGAGGACGTGGCCAACACAGAGTACTAACCACTATAGGATCACAGCACTCTGCTGGAGGACATGGCCAACACAGAGTACTAACCACTATAGGATCACAGCACTCTGCTGGAGGACATGGCCAACACAGAGTACTAACCTCTATAGGATCACAGCACTCTGCTGGAGGACATGGCCAACACAGAGTACTAACCACTATACGATCACAGCACTCTGCTGGAGGACATGGCCAACACAGAGTACTAACCACTATAGGATCACAGCACTCTGCTGGAGGACATGGCCAACACAGAGTACTAACCACTATAGGATCACAGCACTCTGCTGGAGGACATGGCCAACACAGAGTACTAACCACTATACGATCACAGCACTCTGCTGGAGGACATGGCCAACACAGAGTACTAACCACTATACGATCACAGCACTCTGCTGGAGGACATGGCCAACACAGAGTACTAACCACTATAGGATCACAGAACTCTGCTGGAGGACATGGCCAACACAGAGTACTAACCACTATACGATCACAGCACTCTGCTGGAGGACATGGCCAACACAGAGTACTAACCACTATAGGATCACAGAACTCTGCTGGAGGACGTGGCCAACACAGAGTACTAACCACTATACGACCACAGCACTCTGCTGGAGGACGTAGCCAACACAGAGTACTAACCACTATAGGATCACAGCACTCTGCTGGAGGACATGGCCAACACAGAGTACTAACCACTATAGGATCACAGCACTCTGCTGGAGGACATGGCCAACACAGAGTACTAACCAGTATAGGATCACAGCACTCTGCTGGAGGACATGGCCAACACAGAGGACTAACCACTATAGGATCACAGAACTCTGCTGGAGGACATGGCCAACACAGAGTACTAACCACTATAGGATCACAGCACTCTGCTGGAGGACATGGCCAACACAGAGTACTAACCACTATAGGATCACAGCACTCTGCTGGAGGACATGGCCAACACAAGGCACAGTGCTATTCCAAACCCTAACAGTATCCCTAACCCTAACCCTCTTCCCTTACTACTTACAGAAATGATTGAACCCTGAAATGATAAATGTTATAAATGAAGCCCCAGGGGCTGCAGAGTTAGTGATAGGGCCCAGGGAGAGAGATAGGGAGTGTATTGGGACCGGCTGTCATGGTAACTGTCAGGGCCCAGGGAGAGAGATAGGGAGTGTATTGGGACCGGCTGTCATGGTAACTGTCAGGGCCCAGGAGAGAGATAGGGAGTGTATTGGGACCGGCTGTCATGGTAACTGTCAGGGCCCAGGGAGAGAGATAGGGAGTGTATTGGGACCGGCTGTCATGGTAACTGTCAGGGCCCAGGGAGAGAGATAGGGGAGTGTATTGGGACCGGCTGTCATGGTAACTGTCAGGGCCCAGGGAGAGAGATAGGGAGTGTATTGGGACCGGCTGTCATGGTAACTGTCAGGGCCCAGGGAGAGAGATAGGGAGTGTATTGGGACCGGCTGTCATGGTAACTGTCAGGGCCCAGGGAGAGAGATAGGGAGTGTATTGGGACCGGCTGTCATGGTAACTGTCAGGGCCCAGGGAGAGAGATAGGGAGTGTGTTGGGACCGGCTGTCATGGTAACTGTCAGGGCCCAGGGAGAGAGATAGGGAGTGTATTGGGACCGGCTGTCATGGTAACTGTCAGGGCCCAGGGAGAGAGATAGGGAGTGTATTGGGACCGGCTGTCATGGTAACTGTCAGGGCCCAGGGAGAGAGATAGGGAGTGTATTGGGACCGGCTGTCATGGTAACTGTCACTACATTTACATTTACGTCATTTAGCAGACGCTCTTATCCAGAGCGACTTACAACTTGGTCACTACTAATGAATGAATCTCTGTTATGGTGGGGTTTGGCTTCATTGACCATCATGTAATACTCATTATAAAACTGGTTGTTTGGATCCTGGAAGCTGATTGGACAAGCAGAGTTCCAAGCCGGAAATGGTTCCAATTATTTTTCCCCATAGGGGATTTTAGAAACACTTAAAATAAGGGCTGTGTTTCATGTAGGCTTACCCTGGTGTGACGTTTTGATAACTGTGTAAATCTCTCTAGGAGAAGGTGACTTTTATCAATATATTCACCTGTATTTACCCCCCAAAATGAAATGCTAATTAGCTGCTAATGTGGCTATCATAAAGATAGTCCATGATGATCTGGAGGAGACTGACGAATCGAGGGAAAGGTAAGAATCTCTGTATTAACGATCTGTTAGCAAAATTTGCTGAATTTCTTTAAATTGACAATTCTGTGAACTGTCTTGTGCAAGTTTTAAATTGACACAATAGAATGCGCCGGAGAAGATGGCTGCCGTTTTACAGCCCTCTAACCAATTGTACTATTATGTGTGTTTTTCCACGTTATTTGTAATTTATTCTGTACATAATGTTTCTGCCATCGTCTCTTATAACCAAAAAGAGCTTCTGGATATCAGGACAGCGATTACTCACCTCGTATTGGTCGAAGATTTTTTCTTCAACAAGTCGGACGCAAAGGATATCCTACAGACACCCGACAAGGCCCAAATCCCCGTCATTCGCATGAGGAAGAGATGGAGATATCGTGGACGTAGGTCGGGGTGCCTTGTAAGGATCCGACGGTGAGCGAGTAAACTGCCTCTTCCATCAATCCTATTAGCCAATGTTCAATCATTTGAAAGTAAATTAGGTGACCTAAGATTACGGTTAAAAACTGTAATATCTTATGTTTCACCGAGTCGTGGCTGAACGACGACATGGATAACATACAGCTAGCGGGCTATACGCTACATCGGCAGGATAGAACGGCTGACTCCGGTAAGACAAGGGGTGGCGGTCTGTGTATATTTGTAAATAACAGCTGGTGCACAAAATCAAATACTAAGGAAGTCTTGAGGTTTTGCTCGCCTGAGGTAGAGTATCTTATGATAAGCTGTAGACCACACTATTTACCAAGAGAGTTTTCATCTATATTTTTCATAGCTGTCTATTTACCACCACAAACCAATGCTGGCATTAAGATTGCACTGAATGAGTTGTACAAGGCCATTAATCAACAGGAAAACGCTCATCCAGATGCAGCGCTCCTAGTGGCCGGGGACTTTAATGCAGGGAAACTTAAATCAGTCCTACCTCATTTCTACCAGCATGTTAAATGTGCAACCAGAGGAAAAAAAACTCTAGACCACCTTTACTCCACACACAGAGACGCATACAAAGCTCTCCCTCGCCCTCCATTTGGCAAATCTGACCATAACTCTATCCTCCTGATTCCTGCTTATAAGCAAAAACTAAAGCAGGAAGGACCAGTGACTCGGTTAATAGAAAAGTGGTCAGATGACGCAGATGCTAAGCTACAGGACTGTTTTGCTAGCACAGACTGGAATATGTTCCGGGATTCTTCAGATAGCATTGAGGAGTACATCACATCAGTCACTGGCTTCATCAATAAGTGCATCGATGACGTCATTCCCACAGTGACCGTACGTACATACCCCAACCAGAAGTCATGGATTACAGGCAACATCCGCGCTGAGCTAAAGGGTAGAGCTGCCGCTTTCAAGAAGCGGGACTCTAACCCGGATGCTTATAAGAAATCCCGCTATGCACTCCGACGAACCATCAAACAGGCAAAGTGTCAATACCGGACTAAGATTGAATAGTACTACACCGGCTCCGACGCTCGTCGGATGTGGCAGGGCTTGAAAACTATTACAGACTACAAAGGGAAGCACAGCCGCGAGCTGCCCAGTGGCACAAGCCTTCCATACGAGCTAAACCACTCCTATGCTCGCTTCGAGGCAAGCAACACTGAAGCATGCATGGGAGCACCAGCTGTTCCGGATGACTATGTGATCACGCTCTCCGTACCCAATGTGAGTAAGACTTTTAAGCAGGTCAACATTCACAAGGCCGCAGGGCCAGACGGATTACCAGGACATGTACTCCAAACTGGCAAGTGTCTTCACTGACATTTTCAACATGTCCCTGACTGAGTCTGTAATACCAACATGTTTCAAGCAGACCACCATTGTCCCCGTGCCCAAGGACACTAAGATAACCTGCCTAAATGACTACCGACCTGTAGCACTGACGTCTGTAGCCATGAAGTGCTTTGAAAGGCTGGTCATGGCTCACATCAACACCATTATCCCAGAAACCCTAGACCCAATCCAATTTGCATACCGCCCCAACAGATCCACAGATGATGCAATCTCTATTGCACTCCACACTGTCCTTTCCCACCTGGACAAGAGGAACAACTACGTGAGAATGCTATTCATTGACTACAGCTCAGCATTCAACACCATAGTGCCCTCAAAGCTCATCACTAAGCTAAGGATCCTGGGACAAAACACCTCCCTCTGCAACTGGATCCTGGACTTCCTGACGGGCCGCCCCCAGGTGGTAAGGGTAGGTAACAACACATCTGCCACACTGAGCCTCAACACGGGGGCCCCTCAGGGGTGCGTGCTCAGTCCCCTCCTGTACTCCCTGTTCACGCATGACTGCATGGCCAGGCACGATTCCAACACCATCATTAAGTTTGCAGACGACACAACAGTGGTAGGCCTGATCACCGACAACGATGAGACAGCCTATAGGGAGGAGGTCAGAGACCTGGCTGTGTGGTGCCAGGATAACAACCTCTCCCTCAACGTGACCAAGACAGAGGAGATGATTGTGGACTACAGGAAAAAAAATAGGACTGAGCACGCCCCCATTCTCATCGACGGGGCTGTAGTGGAACAGGTTGAGAGCTTCAAATTCCTTGGTGTCCACATCACCAACGAACTATCATGGTCCAAACACACCAAGACAGTCGTGAAGAGGGCACGACAAAGCCTATTCCCCCTCAGGAGACTGAAAAGATTTGGCATGGGTCCTCAGATCCTCAAAAAATTCTACAGCTGCACCATCGAGAGCATCCTGACTGGTTGCATCACCGCCTGGTATGGCAACTGCTCGGCCATAAGCCATAAGACTCCTGAACAGCTAATCATGGCTACCCAAACTATTTGCACTGCCCCCCCCCCCCCACCCCCACCCCATATTTTTACGCTGCTGCTACTCTGTTAATTATTTATGCATAGTCACTTTAACTCTACCCACATGTACATATTACCTCAACTACCTCAACTAGCCGGTGCCCCCACACATTGACTCTGCACCGGTACCCCCCTGTATATATAGCCTCCCTACTGTTATTTTATTTTACTCCTGCTCTTTTTTTCTCAACACTTTTTTGTTGTTGTTTTCTTTTTCTTTTTTTGTATAAAAAAATTAATGCATTGTTGGTTAAGGGCTATAAGTAAGCATTTCACTGTAACGTCTACACCTGTTGTATTCGGCGCATGTGGCCAATAACATTTGATTTGATTTGATTTGGAATACCTGTTAGCAAAGGTGTCCGCTACAGCTGACAGGAGCTAGCAGGGATTTGGGCATGATGTCTACTTTGATGCTAATTAGCATTTTTGAATCAGAGTAAATAGAGCCGAATATATTGATAAAAGTCACCTTGTCCGAGTCCAGGGTTAGCCTACAGAGAGATTAACATGGTTATCACGCCAGGGTAAGCCTACATCTGGTTATCACGCCAGTAGCCTACGGCTTCTTTTGCCAGGGTGCCACACAGCCCTTATTTGAAGTGTTTCTAAAATCCCTTATGGGAAAATTGAATAGTGGAAAAACGATTAGAACCATTTCCTGTTTTATGGGTATTATGACACTGTGGGGCTCTATTGGCCGTCACAGGCTAACTGGGTCTCTATTGGCCGTCACAGGCTAACTGGGTCTCTATTGGCCGTCACAGGCTAACTGGGTCTCTATTGGCCGTCACAGGCTAACTGGGGCTCTATTGGCCGTCACAGGCTAACAGTTCCATCTGAAAATTGTCACTGTATCTCCATTGACGGGTTGGTTGTTTACCAACAAAACCGACAACTGCGCAACTATGGGGCAAAACAGATGGGGTTGGCTTAGAATGTTGACAACATATAAACTATATTTTGGCTCCAATGTTTATTGAAAACATAAATATATTTGCACAATGAGCACTTGTTGTCTCTCAAATACATCGTTACATTTGTTGGTTAGCTAGCTAGCGAATTTTAGCCATATTAGCATTGACATGAAATCAGTCAAAACACTTCAAAACAAGACATGGATTCAAGAACAAGATGAAACTAGCTGAAAAGAGACACTTATGATTCCCCACATGGCAATTTCTTGTTATTATTGCTAGCCATCTGGCCATCCAGAATCACAACTCACAGACTTCTGCCCCATTAAGGCGTGTGCATTGTTTTCGTGACGTTATCAGCTAACCCATCTATTAAATAAAATAAAATTTCATTTGTCACATACAGTGGGGAAAAAAAGTATTTAGTCAGCCACCAATTGTGCAAGTTCTCCCACTTAAAAAGATGAGAGAGGCCTGTAATTTTCATCATAGGTACACGTCAACTATGACAGACAAAATGAGAATTTTTTTCTCCAGAAAATCACATTGTAGGATTTTAAATGAATTTATTTGCAAATTATGGTGGAAAATAAGTATTTGGTCAATAACAAAAGTTTCTCAATACTTTGTTATATACCCTTTGTTGGCAATGACACAGGTCAAACGTTTTCTGTAAGTCTTCACAAGGCTTTCACACACTGTTGCTGGTATTTTGGCCCATTCCTCCATGCAGATCTCCTCTAGAGCAGTGATGTTTTGGGGCTGTCGCTGGGCAACACGGACTTTCAACTCCCCTCCAAAGATTTTCTATGGGGTTGAGATCTGGAGACTGGCTAGGCCACTCCAGGACCTTGAAATGCTTCTTACGAAGCCACTCCTTCGTTGCCCGGGCGGTGTGTTTGGGATCATTGTCATGCTGAAAGACCCAGCCACGTTTCATCTTCAATGCCCTTGCTGATGGAAAGAGGTTTTCACTCAAAATCTCACGATACATGGCCCCATTCATTCTTTCCTTTACACGGATCAGTCGTCCTGGTCCCTTTGCAGAAAAACAGCCCCAAAGCATGATGTTTCCACCCCCATGCTTCACAGTAGGTATGGTGTTCTTTGGATGCAACTCAGCATTCTTTGTCCTCCAAACACGACGAGTTGAGTTTTTACCAAAAAGTTATATTTTGGTTTCATCTGACCATATGACATTCTCCCAATCCTCTTCTGGATCATCCAAATGCACTCTAGCAAACTTCAGACGGGCCTGGACATGTACTGGCTTAAGCAGGGGGACACATCTGGCACTGCAGGATTTGAGTCCCTGGCAGCGTTGTGTGTTACTGATGGTAGGCTTTGTTACTTTGGTCCCAGCTCTCTGCAGGTCATTCACTAGGTCCCCCCCGTGTGGTTCTGGGATTTTTGCTCACCGTTCTTGTGATCATTTTGACCCCACGGGGTGAGATCTTGCGTGGAGCCCCAGATCGAGGGAGATTATCAGTGGTCTTGTATGTCTTCCATTTCCTAATAATTGCTCCCACAGTTGATTTATTCAAACCAAGCTGCTTACCTATTGCATATCCAAGTAAATACCAATAGATAAACAGCTCAAACAAACAAAAATGCAGCTAGTGAACTGTCATTCCAGGTTCAATGTTTGATGTGACAGAGTTAGCTGAAGTTGGCTAGTTAGCAAGTGACAAGAACGTTATCCAGCCTGCATAGCAACCATTTTGTTTAGAATGGACGACCAGTCCTTTTCCATAGCAACCATTTTGTTTAGAACGGACGACCAGTCCTTTTCCATAGCAACTATAATGAATGACTGGGTTGCGTCTGTAGCAACATGACCAAAAGAACCAGACTGACTATATCTTCTGGTGGAAGAATGAAATTATTTGAATTGACTTACCAAAATAAGGTTTTAATGAAAATATGTAATACATTGTTATTTTAATATGTTGGTAACAGTTTAATAACAGCAATAAGGCACATGAGGCAGTGCTGTATCATGAACACAGTCACAGGTCCCGCTCTTTGAAAACGGCAGCTCTACCCTTTAGCTCAGTGCGGATGTTGCCTGTAATCCATGGCTTCTGGTTGGGGTACACTACCGGTCAAAAGTTTTAGAACACCTACTCACTCGTTCAAGGGTTTTTCTTTATTTTTACTATTTTCTATATTTTAGCATAATAGTGAAGACATCAAAACTATGAAATAATACATATGGAATCATGAAGTAACCAAAAAAGTATTAAACAAATCAAAATATAGTTTATATTTGAGATACTTCAAATAGCTGGTTGAGAGAATGCCAAGAGTGTACAAAGTTGTCATCAAGGCAAAGGGTGGCAATTTGAAGAATCTCAAATATAAAATATATTTTGATTTGTTTAACACTTTTTTGGTTACTACATGATTCCATATGTGTTATCTCATAGTTTTGATGTCTTCTACAATGTAGAAAATAGTACAAAATAAAGAAAAACCCTTGAATGAGTAGGTGTTCTAAAACTTTTGACCGGTAGTGTATGCAAGGATATTGTTTGTGGACTTTAGCTCTGTGTTCAATACCATCATCCCAGAACTGCTACAAAACAAACTGTCCCAGCTGAATGTGTCCAGTTCCATCTGTCAGTGAATCACTGACTTCCTGTCCAACATAATGACAACATACCGGTTAATAACGTTATTTTAAAAGTATGGGAACCGGTTAATAACGTTATTTTAAAAGCATGGGAACCAGTTAAAAACATTATTTTAAAAGCATGTTAACCGTGTGGTCCTCTGTAGCTCAGCTGGTAGAGCACGGCGCTTGTAACGCCAAGGTAGTGGGTTCGATCCCCGGGACCACCCATACACAAAAATGTATGCACGCATGACTGTAAGTCGCTTTGGATAAAAGCGTCTGCTAAATGGCATATTATTATTATTATTATTAACCGGTTAATAACGTTATTTTAAAAGCATGGGAACCGGTTAATAACGTTATTTTAAAAGCATGGGAACCGGTTAATAACGTTATTTTAAAAGCATGTTAACCGGTTAATAACGTTATTTTAAAAGCATGGGAACCGGTTAATAACGTTATTTTAAAAGCATGGGAACCGGTTAATAACGTTATTTTAAAAGCAGGGGAACCGGTTAATAACGTTATTTTAAAAGCATGGGAACCGGTTAATAACGTTATTTTATGTTCCAGGCATTTATTTCTAGTCCCACAACAAACGCAACAACAACAACAAAGCATCTATGCAAAGCCCTCAGTCTTTCACTCAGAAACATATTCCAGTGTCTGCCTGCAAGCTGGAAATCTTTCCCTGTGCTTGTTTAGTCTACCAGCTCCTCCCCCCTCTGAAGCAGAGGCTACCAGCCCCTCCCCCCTCTGAAGCAGAGGCTTCCTGCCCCTCCCCCCTCTGAAGCAGAGGCTACTGTAGCCCCTCCCCTCTGAAGCAGAGGCTACCAGCCCCTCCCCCCTCTGAAGCAGAGGCTACTGTAGCCCCTCCCCCCTCTGAAGCAGAGGCCACTGTAGCCCCTCCCCCCTCTGAAGCAGAGGCTACCAGCCCCTCCCCCCTCTGAAGCAGAGGCTACTGTAGCCCCTCCCCCCTCTGAAGCAGAGGCTACTGTAGCCCCTCCCCCCTCTGAAGCAGAGGCTACTGTAGCCCCTCCCCCCTCTGAAGCAGAGGCTTCCTAGCCCCTCCCCCTCTGAAGCAGAGGCTTCCTGCCCCTCCCCCCTCTGAAGCAGAGGCTACCAGCCCCTCCCCCCTCTGAAGCAGAGGCTTCCTGCCCCTCCCCCCTCTGAAGCAGAGGCTACCAGCCCCTCCCCCCTCCGAAGCAGAGGCTACCTGTAGCCCCTCCCCCTCTGAAGCAGAGGCTACTGTAGCCCCTCCCCCCTCTGAAGCAGAGGCTACTGTAGCCCCTCCCCTCTGAAGCAGAGGCTACTGTAGCCCCTCCCCCCTCTGAAGCAGAGGCTTCCTGCCCCTCCCCCCTCTGAAGCAGAGGCTACCAGCCCCCCCCCCCTCTGAAGCAGAGGCTTCCTGCCCCTCCCCCCTCTGAAGCAGAGGCTACCAGCCCCTCCCTCCCGAAGCAGAGGCTACCTGCCCTCCCCTCTGAAGCAGAGGCTACTGTAGCCCCTCCCCCTCTGAAGCAGAGGCTACTGTAGCCCCTCCCCCCTCTGAAGCAGAGGCTACTGTAGCCCCTCCCCCCTCTGAAGCAGAGGACACTGTACTGTACTGACCTTACAAGTGAAGATAGGGAGAGAGATTTTTTATTAGAATGTATTAACTTTTTCAATGCTAGTTAAGGATACCAGAAGCCTAGTTATCATGTTTCCCGTTGGATTTATTAATTACAAAAAGGTAAGACGTGTTTTTAGTTCTGGTGCTGCTCTGCCTACCCAACCTTGTTAGCTAGCTAGCTCAAAGGACATTCAAAGTTCCTCCATAGAAGCCACTCCTCCTAGGTATAATTCTGTGGACCTAATTAATATAATGCCATAACAAGATGCCCAGTGCTTCAAGCCTCCTCCTCAACCCTCTCCTCAATCCTCTCTCGCTCTCTCCTCAACCCTCTCCTCAAACCCTCTCTCGCTCTCTCCTCAACCCTCTCCTCAACCCTCTCTCGCTCTCTCCTCAACTCTCTCCTCAACCCTCTCCTCAACCCTCTCCCCACCCGCAAAATGTCAGTTTCATCTTGCGCCATGGGCTACATTTGTCTGTCCATCACGCATGTAAACAACTAGCTTGGCTGCTCTATCCGCACTGATTGGAAAATAATTTCGGTTCCAATAAGTTTTGAAGTAGTCAATTTTCTTCTTCTACTACTTCTATGGGCTGGTAAACAAACTGAAAGGGTGCATACTGCCACCTGGAGGGTGTTGTCTGAACTGGTATAAAGCCAAGGTTGGTGGTTTACTGCCCCCTGGAGGGTGTTGTCTGAACAGGTATAAAGCCAAGGTTGGTGATTTACTGCCCCCTGGAGGGTGTTGTCTGAACAGGTATAAAGCCAAGGTTGGTGATTTACTGCCCCCTGGAGGGTGTTGTCTGAACAGGTATAAAGCCAAGGTTGGTGATTTACTGCCCCCTGGAGGGTGTTGTCTGAACTGGTATAAAGCCAAGGTTGGTGATTTACTGCCCCCTGGAGGGTGTTGTCTGAACAGGTATAAAGCCAAGGTTGGTGATTTACTGCCACCTGGAGTTATGGAATGTTTTCTCACTAGTATATTTCATTGGCTGATCTCTCCTGATGACCTGGATGGAATTACAGTATGTGATCCTTCCTTAACCCATAGGAAGTTCCACCCAGTTGACTACTTAAAAATGGTTTAAGTCCTCAATGGCTCTGCCCATCTATCTATCTATCTATCTATCTATCTATCTATCTATCTATCTATCTATCTATCTATCTATCTATCTATCTATCTATCTATCTATCTATCTATCTATCTATCTATCTATCTATCTATCTATCTATCTATCTATCTATCTATATCTATCTATCTATCTATCTATCTATCTATCTATCTATCTATCTATCTATCTATCTATCTATCTATCTATCTATCTATCTATCTATCTATCTATCTATCTATCTATCTATCCATCCATCCATCCATCCATCCATCCATCCATCCATCCATCCATCCATCCATCCATCCATCCATCCATCCATCCATCCATCCATCCATCCATCCATCCATCCATCCATCCATCCATCCATCCATCCATCCATCTAATCTATCTATCTATCTATCAACCCCTGTCCCTTATCCAAATACAATTAAGCGCTGCTGATGAAACTCATCAGTCAAGAGATAGCAGATTGCATAACAACACTTACATTATAAAAGAAAAAGAAAAGTATGAAAATGTATAAAATAAATGGTTATTAAAAAGTTCAAACAACCAAATATAATTGCCATATATATTTTTTTCTTATTTTACATTTCCTCGTCACCCGCCTGGCACACTCCCGGGATGGCCCAACCTATCAGGCTGAGATGGGGAGTCTGCAACGGAACATTCAAATTGAATCAGAAATGCTGTTGGGAAAGGGATGCAAACAGTGTTTTAGCCAATCATAGTGAATTCAGTATTCATTCATAGTGAAATTATCTTACCGCCATACAGTAAAAACCTGAAGTCTGGTATTTGAATGGTTTCTATGCAGGGGCAATTGCTGAGGTGCAATAAAAGGGTGGCTTGCATGATTCAACATCATTCAGTTTTATTGTGTCAGCCATGACACCTGCACACCTGTACAACGGTGCTAACTCCTCCATATACTCCAGGCTCTAACTCCTCCATATACTCTCTGACTCCAGGCTCTAATGCCTCCTCTCTGACTCCAGGCTCTAACTCCTCCATATACTCTCTGACTCCAGGCTCTAACTCCTCCATATACTCTCTGACTCCAGGCTCTAACTCCTCCATATACTCTCTGACTCCAGGCTCTAATGCCTCCTCTCTGACTCCAGGCTCTAACTCCTCCATAAACTCTCTGACTCCAGGCTCTAACTCCTCCATATACTCTCTGACTCCAGGCTCTAACTCCTCCATATACTCTCTGACTCCAGGCTCTAATGCCTCCTCTCTGACTCCAGGCTCTAACTCCTCCATATACTCTCTGACTCCAGGCTCTAACTCCTCCATATACTCTCTGACTCCAGGCTGTATCTCCTCCATATACTCTCTGACTCCAGGCTCTAACTCCTCCATATAATCTCTGACTCCAGTCTCTAACTCCTCCATATACTCTCTGACTCCAGGCTATAACTCCTCCATATACTCTCTGACTCCAGGCTCTAACTCCACCATATACTCTCTGACTCCAGGCTCTAACTCCACCATATACTCTCTGACTCCAGGCTGTAACTCCTCCATATACTCTCTGACTCCAGGCTTTAACTCCTCCATATAATCTCTGACTCCAGTCTCTAACTCCTCCATATACTCTCTGACTCCAGGATCTAACTCCTCCATAGAGGGCGGCAGGTAGCTTAGTGAGTAAGAGCGTTGTGCCATAACCGAAAGGTCGCTGGTTCTAATCCCCGAGCCGATTTAGGTGAAAATCTGTCGATGTGCCCTTGGCAGGCACTTAACCCTAATTGCTCATGTAAGTCGCTCTGGATAAGAGCGTCTGCTAAATGACTAAAATGTAAATGTATATACTCTCTGACTCCAGGCTCTAACTCCTCCATATAATCTCTGACTCCAGGCTATAACTCCTCCATATACTCTCTGACTCCAGGCTGTATCTCCTCCATATAATCTCTGACTCCAGGCTCTAACACCTCCATATACTCTCTGACTCCAGGCTCTAACTCCTCATCTCTGACTCCAGGCTCTAACGCCTCCTCTCTGACTCCAGGCTCTAACTCCTCCATATACTCTCTGACTCCAGCCTATAACTCCTCCATATACTCTCTGACTCCAGAATCTAACTCCTCCATATACTCTCTGACTCCAGGCTCTAACTCCTCACTCTCTGACTCCAGGCTATAACTCCTCCATATACTCTCTGACTCCAGCCTATAACTCCTCCATATACTCTCTGACTCCAGGCTCTAACTCCTCCATATACTCTCTGACTCCAGGCTCTAACTCCTCCATATACTCTCTGACTCCAGGCTCTAATGCCTCCTCTCTCACTCCCAGGCTCTAACTCCTCCATATACTCTCTGACTCCAGGCTATAACTCCTCCATATACTCTCTGACTCCAGCCTATAACTCCTCCATATACTCTCTGACTCCAGGCTCTAACTCCTCCATATACTCTCCGACTCCAGGCTCTAACTACTCCATATACTCTCTGACTCCAGGCTCTAACTCCTCCATAAACTCTCTGACTCCAGGCTGTAACTCCTCCATATAATCTCTGACTCCAGGCTATAACTCCTCATCTCTGACTCCAGGCTCTAACACCTCCTCTCTGACTCCAGGCTCTAACTCCTCCATATACTCTCTGACTCCAGGCTCTAATGCCTCCTCTCTCACCCCAGGCTCTAACTCCTCCATATACTCTCTGACTCCAGGCTATAACTCCTCCATATACTCTCTGACTCCAGGCTCTAACGCCTCCTCTCTGACTCCAGGCTCTAACTCCTCCATATACTCTCTGACTCCAGGCTCTAACTCCTCCATATAATCTCTGACTCCAGGCTCTAACTCCTCCATATACTCTCTGACTCCAGGCTCTAACTCCTCCATATTCTCTCTGACTCCAGGCTATAACTCCTCCATATACTCTCTGACTCCAGGCTCTAACTCCTCAATATACTCTCTGACTCCAGGCTCTAACTCCTCCATATACTCTCTGACTCCAGGCTGTAACTCCTCCATATAATCTCTGACTCCAGGCTCTAATGCCTCCTCTCTGACTCCAGGCTCTAACTCCTCCATAAACTCTCTACTCCAGGCTCTAACTCCTCCATATAATCTCTGACTCCAGGCTCTAACTCCTCCATATACTCTCTGACTCCATGCTCTAACTCCTCCATATACTCTCTGACTCCAGGCTCTAACGCCTCCTCTCTGACTCCAGGCTCTAACTCCTCCATATACTCTCTGACTCCAGGCTCTAACTCCTCCATATACTCTCTGACTCCAGGCTCTAACTCCTCCATAAACTCTCTGACTCCAGGCTGTAACTCCTCCATATAATCTCTGACTCCAGGCTCTAACTCCTCATCTCTGACTCCAGGCTCTAACGCCTCCTCTCTGACTCCAGGCTCTAACTCCTCCATATACTCTCTGACTCCAGGCTCTAACGCCTCCTCTCTGACTCCAGGCTCTAACTCCTCCATATACTCTCTGACTCCAGGCTATAACTCCTCCATATACTCTCTGACTCCAGCCTATAACTCCTCCATATACTCTCTGACTCCAGGATCTAACGCCTCCTCTCTGACTCCAGGCTCTAACGCCTCCTCTCTGACTCCAGGCTCTAACTCCTCCATAACTCTCTGACTCCAGGCTGTACCTCCTCCATATACTCTCTGACTCCAGGCTATAACTCCTCCATATACTCTCTGACTCCAGGCTCTAACACCTCCTCTCTGACTCCAGGCTGTAACTCCTCCATATACTCTCTGACTCCAGGCTGTAACTCCTCCATATACTCTCTGACTCCAGGCTCTAACTCCTCCATATGCTCTCTGACTCCAGGCTCTAACTCCTCCATATACTCTCTGACTCCAGGCTCTAATGCCTCCTCTCTGACTCCAGTCTCTAACTCCTCCATATACTCTCTGACTCCAGGCTCTAACGCCTCTTCTCTGACTCCAGGCTCTAACTCCACCATATACTCTCTGACTCCAGGCTCTAACTCCACCATATACTCTCTGACTCCAGGCTCTATCTCCTCCATATACTCTCTGACTCCAGGCTGTAACTCCTCCATATACTCTCTGACTCCAGGCTGTAACTCCTCCATATAATCTCTGACTCCAGGCTCTAACTCCTCCATATGCTCTCTGACTCCAGGCTCTAACTACTCCATATACTCTCTGACTCCAGGCTCTAACTCCTCCATAAACTCTCTGACTCCAGGCTGTAACTCCTCCATATAATCTCTGACTCCAGGCTATAACTCCTCATCTCTGACTCCAGGCTCTAACACCTCCTCTCTGACTCCAGGCTCTAACTCCTCCATATACTCTCTGACTCCAGGCTATAACTCCTCCATATACTCTCTGACTCCAGGCTCTAACGCCTCCTCTCTGACTCCAGGCTCTAACTCCTCCATATACTCTCTGACTCCAGGCTCTAACGCCTCCTCTCTGACTCCAGGCTCTAACTCCACCATATACTCTCTGACTCCAGGCTCTAACTCCACCATATACTCTCTGACTCCAGGCTCTATCTCCTCCATATACTCTCTGACTCCAGGCTGTAACTCCTCCATATACTCTCTGACTCCAGGCTCTAACTCCTCCATATAATCTCTGACTCCAGGCTCTAACTCCTCCATATACTCTCTGACTCCAGGCTCTAACTCCTCCATATACTCTCTGACTCCAGGCTCTAACTCCTCCATAAACTCTCTGACTCCAGGCTGTAACTCCTCCATATAATCTCTGACTCCAGGCTATAACTCCTCAACTCTGACTCCAGGCTCTAACACCTCCTCTCTGACTCCAGGCTCTAACTCCTCCATATACTCTCTGACTCCAGGCTCTAACGCCTCCTCTCTGACTCCAGGCTCTAACTCCTCCATATACTCTCTGACTCCAGGCTGTAACTCCTCCATATAATCTCTGACATCAGGCTCTAACTCCTCCATATAGTCTTTGACTCCAGGCTCTAACTCCTCCATATTCTCTCTGACTCCAGGATATAACTCCTCCATATACTCTCTGACTCCAGGCTATAACTCCTCCATATACTCTCTGACTCCAGTCTCTAACGCCTCCTTACTGACTCCAGGCTCTAACTCCTCAATATACTCTCTGACTCCAGGCTCTAACTCCTCCATATACTCTCTGACTCCAGGCTGTAACTCCTCCATATAATCTCTGACTCCAGGCTCTAATGCCTCCTCTCTGACTCCAGGCTCTAACTCCTCCATAAACTCTCTACTCCAGGCTCTAACTCCTCCATATAATCTCTGACTCCAGGCTCTAACTCCTCCATATACTCTCTGACTCCAGGCTCTAACTCCTCCATATACTCTCTGACTCCAGGCTCTAACGCCTCCTCTCTGACTCCAGGCTCTAACTCCTCCATATACTCTCTGACTCCAGGCTCTAACTCCTCCATATACTCTCTGACTCCAGGCTCTAACTCCTCCATAAACTCTCTGACTCCAGGCTGTAACTCCTCCATATACTCTCTGACTCCAGGCTCTAACTCCTCATCCCTGACTCCAGGCTCTAACGCCTCCTCTCTGACTCCAGGCTCTAACTCCTCCATATACTCTCTGACTCCAGGCTCTAATGCCTCCTCTCTCACCCCAGGCTCTAACTCCTCCATATACTCTCTGACTCCAGGCTATAACTCCTCCATATACTCTCTGACTCCAGCCTATAACTCCTCCATATACTCTCTGACTCCAGGATCTAACGCCTCCTCTCTGACTCCAAACTCTAACGCCTCCTCTCTGACTCCAGGCTCTAACTCCTCCATATACTCTCTGACTCCAGGCTGTACCTCCTCCATATACTCTCTGACTCCAGGCTATAACTCCTCCATATACTCTCTGACTCCAGGCTCTAACGCCTCCTCTCTGACTCCAGGCTGTAACTCCTCCATATACTCTCTGACTCCAGGCTGTAACTCCTCCATATACTCTCTGACTCCAGGCTCTAACTCCTCCATATGCTCTCTGACTCCAGGCTCTAACTCCTCCATATACTCTCTGACTCCAGGCTCTAACGCCTCCTCTCTGACTCCAGGCTCTAACTCCACCATATACTCTCTGACTCCAGGCTCTATCTCCTCCATATACTCTCTGACTCCAGGCTGTAACTCCTCCATATACTCTCTGACTCCAGGCTGTAACTCCTCCATATAATCTATGACTCCAGGCTCTAACTCCTCCATATACTCTCTGACTCCAGGCTCTAACTCCTCCATATACTCTCTGACTCCAGGCTCTAACTCCTCCATAAACTCTCTGACTCCAGGCTGTAACTCCTCCATATACTCTCTGACTCCAGCCTATAACTCCTCCTTATACTCTCTGACTCCAGGCTCTAACTACTCCTCTCTGACTCCAGGCTCTAACTCCTCCATATACTCTCTGACTCCAGGCTCGAACGCCTCCTCTGACTCCAGGCTCTAACTCCACCATATACTCTCTGACTCCAGGCTGTAACTCCTCCATATAATCTCTGACTCCAGGCTCTAACTCCTCCATATACTCTCTGACTCCAGGCTCTAATGCCTCTATATACTCTCTGACTCCAGGCTATAATGCATCCTCTCTGACTCCCAGGCTCTAACTCCTCCATATACTCTCTGACTCCAGGCTATAACTCCTCCATATACTCTCTGACTCCAGGCTATAACTCCTCCATATACTCTCTGACTCCAGGCTGTAACGCCTCCTCTCTGACTCCAGGCTCTAACTCCTCCATATACTCTCTGACTCCAGGCTCTAACGCCTCCTCTCTGACTCCAGGCTGTAACTCCTCCATATACTCTCTGACTCCAGGCTATAACTCCTCCATATACTCTCTGACTCCAGGCTCTAACGCCTCCTCTCTGACTCCAGCCTCTAACTCCTCCATATACTCTCTGACTCCAGGCTGTAACTCCTCCATATAATCTCTGACTCCAGGCTCTAACTCCTCCATATACTCTCTGACTCCAGGCTCTAACGCCTCCTCTCTGACTCCAGGCTCTAACTCCTCCATATACTCTCTGACTCCAGGCTCTAACTCCTCCATATAATCTCTGACTCCAGGCTCTAACTCCTCCATATACTCTCTTGACTCCAGGCTCTAACTGCCTCCTCTCTGACTCCAGGCTCTAACTCCTCCATATACTCTCTGACTCCAGGCTCTAACTCCTCCATATACTCTCTGACTCCAGGCTCTAACTCCACCATATACTCTCTGACTCCAGGCTCTAACTCCACCATATACTCTCTGACTCCAGGCTCTAACTCCACCATATACTCTCTGACCCCAGGCTCTATCTCCTCCATATACTCTCTGACTCCAGGCTCTAACTCCACCATATACTCTCTGACTCCAGGCTCTAACTCCACCATATACTCTCTGACTCCAGGCTCTAACTCCTCCATATACTCTCTGACTCCAGGCTCTAACTCCTCCATATACTCTCTGACTCCAGGCTCTAATGCCTCCTCTCTGACTCCAGGCTCTAACTCCTCCATATACTCTCTGACTCCAGGCTCTAACTCCTCCATATACTCTCTGACTCCAGGCTCTAACTCCTCCATATACTCTCTGACTCCAGGCTCTAACTCCTCCATATAATCTCTGACTCCAGGCTCTAACGCCTCCTCTCTGACTCCAGGCTCTAACTCTTCCATATACTCTCTGACTCCAGGCTCTAACTCCTCCATATACTCTCTGACTCCAGGCTCTAACTCCTCCATAAACTCTCTGACTCCAGGCTGTAACTCCTCCATATACTCTCTGACTCCAGGCTCTAACTCCTCATCCCTGACTCCAGGCTCTAACGCCTCCTCTCTGACTCCAGGCTCTAACTCCTCCATATACTCTCTGACTCCAGGCTCTAATGCCTCCTCTCTCACCCCAGGCTCTAACTCCTCCATATACTCTCTGACTCCAGGCTATAACTCCTCCATATACTCTCTGACTCCAGCCTATAACTCCTCCATATACTCTCTGACTCCAGGATCTAACGCCTCCTCTCTGACTCCAGGCTCTAACGCCTCCTCTCTGACTCCAGGCTCTAACTCCTCCATATACTCTCTGACTCCAGGCTGTACCTCCTCCATATACTCTCTGACTCCAGGCTATAACTCCTCCATATACTCTCTGACTCCAGGCTCTAACGCCTCCTCTCTGACTCCAGGCTGTAACTCCTCCATATACTCTCTGACTCCAGGCTGTAACTCCTCCATATACTCTCTGACTCCAGGCTCTAACTCCTCCATATGCTCTCTGACTCCAGGCTCTAACTCCTCCATATACTCTCTGACTCCAGGCTCTAACGCCTCCTCTCTGACTCCAGGCTCTAACTCCACCATATACTCTCTGACTCCAGGCTCTATCTCCTCCATATACTCTCTGACTCCAGGCTGTAACTCCTCCATATACTCTCTGACTCCAGGCTGTAACTCCTCCATATAATCTCTGACTCCAGGCTCTAACTCCTCCATTTACTCTCTGACTCCAGGCTCTAACTCCTCCATATACTCTCTGACTCCAGGCTCTAACTCCTCCATAAACTCTCTGACTCCAGGCTGTAACACCTCCATATACTCTCTGACTCCAGCCTATAACTCCTCCTTATACTCTCTGACTCCAGGCTCTAACTACTCCTCTCTGACTCCAGGCTCTAACTCCTCCATATACTCTCTGACTCCAGGCTCGAACGCCTCCTCACTGACTCCAGGCTCTAACTCCACCATATACTCTCTGACTCCAGGCTGTAACTCCTCCATATAATCTCTGACTCCAGGCTCTAACTCCTCCATATACTCTCTGACTCCAGGCTCTAATGCCTCTATATACTCTCTGACTCCAGGCTATAATGCATCCTCTCTCACCCCAGGCTCTAACTCCTCCATATACTCTCTGACTCCAGGCTATAACTCCTCCATATACTCTCTGACTCCAGGCTATAACTCCTCCATATACTCTCTGACTCCAGGCTGTAACGCCTCCTCTCTGACTCCAGGCTCTAACTCTTCCATATACTCTCTGACTCCAGGCTCTAACGCCTCCTCTCTGACTCCAGGCTGTAACTCCTCCATATACTCTCTGACTCCAGGCTATAACTCCTCCATATACTCTCTGACTCCAGGCTCTAACGCCTCCTCTCTGACTCCAGCCTCTAACTCCTCCATATACTCTCTGACTCCAGGCTGTAACTCCTCCATATAATCTCTGACTCCAGGCTCTAACTCCTCCATATACTCTCTGACTCCAGGCTCTAACGCCTCCTCTCTGACTCCAGGCTCTAACTCCTCCATATACTCTCTGACTCCAGGCTGTAACTCCTCCATATAATCTCTGACTCCAGGCTCTAACTCCTCCATATACTCTCTGACTCCAGGCTCTAACGCCTCCTCTCTGACTCCAGGCTCTAACTCCTCCATATACTCTCTGACTCCAGGCTCTAACTCCTCCATATACTCTCTGACTCCAGGCTCTAACTCCACCATATACTCTCTGACTCCAGGCTCTAACTCCACCATATACTCTCTGACTCCAGGCTCTAACTCCACCTATACTCTCTGACCCCAGGCTCTATCTCCTCCATATACTCTCTGACTCCAGGCTCTAACTCCACCATATACTCTCTGACTCCAGGCTCTAACTCCACCATATACTCTCTGACTCCAGGCTGTAACTCCTCCATATACTCTCTGACTCCAGGCTTTAACTCCTCCATATAATCTCTGACTCCAGGCTCTAATGCCTCCTCTCTGACTCCAGGCTCTAACTCCTCCATAAACTCTCTACTCCAGGCTCTAACTCCTCCATATAATCTCTGACTCCAGGCTCTAACTCCTCCATATACTCTCTGACTCCAGGCTCTAACTCCTCCATATAATCTCTGACTCCAGGCTCTAACGCCTCCTCTCTGACTCCAGGCTCTAACTCTTCCATATACTCTCTGACTCCAGGCTCTAACTCCTCCATATACTCTCTGACTCCAGGCTCTAACTCCTCCATAAACTCTCTGACTCCAGGCTGTAACTCCTCCATATAATCTCTGACTCCAGGCTCTAACTCCTCATCCCTGACTCCAGGCTCTAACGCCTCCTCTCTGACTCCAGGCTCTAACTCCTCCATATACTCTCTGACTCCAGGCTCTAATGCCTCTCTCTCACCCCAGGCTCTAACTCCTCCATATACTCTCTGACTCCAGGCTATAACTCCTCCATATACTCTCTGACTCCAGCCTATAACTCCTCCATATACTCTCTGACTCCAGGATCTAACGCCTCCTCTCTGACTCCAGGCTCTAACGCCTCCTCTCTGACTCCAGGCTCTAACTCCTCCATATACTCTCTGACTCCAGGCTGTAACTCCTCCATATACTCTCTGACTCCAGGCTATAACTCCTCCATATACTCTCTGACTCCAGGCTCTAACGCCTCCTCTCTGACTCCAGGCTGTAACTCCTCCATATACTCTCTGACTCCAGGCTGTAACTCCTCCATATACTCTCTGACTCCAGGCTCTAACTCCTCCATATGCTCTCTGACTCCAGGCTCTAACTCCTCCATATACTCTCTGACTCCAGGCTCTAACGCCTCCTCTCTGACTCCAGGCTCTAACTCCACCATATACTCTCTGACTCCAGGCTCTATCTCCTCCATATACTCTCTGACTCCAGGCTGTAACTCCACCATATACTCTCTGACTCCAGGCTGTAACTCCTCCATATAATCTATGACTCCAGGCTCTAACTCCTCCATTTACTCTCTGACTCCAGGCTCTAACTCCTCTATATACTCTCTGACTCCAGGCTCTAACTCCTCCATAAACTCTCTGACTCCAGGCTGTAACACCTCCATATACTCTCTGACTCCAGCCTATAACTCCTCCTTATACTCTCTGACTCCAGGCTCTAACTACTCCTCTCTGACTCCAGGCTCTAACTCCTCCATATACTCTCTGACTCCAGGCTCGAACGCCTCCTCACTGACTCCAGGCTCTAACTCCACCATATACTCTCTGACTCCAGGCTGTAACTCCTCCATATAATCTCTGACTCCAGGCTCTAACTCCTCCATATACTCTCTGACTCCAGGCTCTAATGCCTCTATATACTCTCTGACTCCAGGCTATAATGCCTCCTCTCTCACCCCAGGCTCTAACTCCTCCATATACTCTCTGACTCCAGGCTATAACTCCTCCATATACTCTCTGACTCCAGGCTATAACTCCTCCATATACTCTCTGACTCCAGGCTGTAACGCCTCCTCTCTGACTCCAGGCTCTAACTCTTCCATATACTCTCTGACTCCAGGCTCTAACGCCTCCTCTCTGACTCCAGGCTGTAACTCCTCCATATACTCTCTGACTCCAGGCTATAACTCCTCCATATACTCGCTGACTCCAGGCTCTAACGCCTCCTCTCTGACTCCAGCCTCTAACTCCTCCATATACTCTCCGACTCCAGGCTGTAACTCCTCCATATAATCTCTGACTCCAGGCTCTAACTCCTCCATATACTCTCTGACTCCAGGCTCTAACGCCTTCTCTCTGACTCCAGGCTCTAACTCCTCCATATACTCTCTGACTCCAGGCTGTAACTCCTCCATATAATCTCTGACTCCAGGCTCTAACTCCTCCATATACTCTTTGACTCCAGGCTCTAACGCCTCCTCTCTGACTCCAGGCTCTAACTCCTCCATATACTCTCTGACTCCAGGCTCTAACTCCTCCATATACTCTCTGACTCCAGGCTCTAACTCCACCATATACTCTCTGACTCCAGGCTCTAACTCCACCATATACTCTCTGACTCCAGGCTCTAACTCCACCATATACTCTCTCACCCCAGGCTCTATCTCCTCCATATACTCTCTGACTCCAGGCTCTAACTCCACCATATACTCTCTGACTCCAGGCTCTAACTCCACCATATACTCTCTGACTCCAGGCTGTAACTCCTCCATATACTCTCTGACTCCAGGCTTTAACTCCTCCATATAATCTCTGACTCCAGTCTCTAACTCCTCCATATACTCTCTGACTCCAGGATCTAACTCCTCCATAGAGGGCGGCAGGTAGCTTAGTGGGTAAGAGCGTTGTGCCAGTAACCGAAAGGTCGCTGGTTCTAATCCCCGAGCCGATTTAGGTGAAAAATCTGTCGATATGCCCTTAAGCAAGGCACTTAACCCTAATTGCTCATGTAAGTCGCTCTGGATAAGAGCGTCTGCTAAATGACTAAAATTTTAATGTATATACTCTCTGACTCCAGGCTCTAACTCTTCCATATACTCTCTGACTCCAGGCTCTAACTCCTCCATAAACTCTCTGACTCCAGGCTGTAACTCCTCCATATAATCTCTGACTCCAGGCTCTAACTCCTCATCTCTGACTCCAGGCTCTAACGCCTCCTCTCTGACTCCAGGCTCTAACTCCTCCATATACTCTCTGACTCCAGGCTCTAACTCCTCCATATACTCTCTGACTCCAGGCTCTATCTCCTCCATATACTCTCTGACTCCAGGCTCTAACGCCTCCTCTCTCACCCCAGGCTCTAACTCCTCCATATACTCTCTGACTCCAGCCTATAACTCCTCCATATACTCTCTGACTCCAGGATCTAACGCCTCCTCTCTGACTCCAGGCTCTAACGCCTCCTCTCTGACTCCAGGCTCTAACTCCTCCATATACTCTCTGACTCCAGGCTCTATCTCCTCCATATACTCTCTGACTCCAGGCTGTAACTCGTCCATATACTCTCTGACTCCAGGCTCTAACGCCTCCTCTCTGACTCCAGGCTGTAACTCCTCCATATACTCTCTGACTCCAGGCTCTAACTCCTCCATATGCTCTCTGACTCCAGGCTCTAACTACTCCATATACTCTCTGACTCCAGGCTCTAACTCCTCCATAAACTCTCTGACTCCAGGCTGTAACTCCTCCATATAATCTCTGACTCCAGGCTATAACTCCTCATCTCTGACTCCAGGCTCTAACACCTCCTCTCTGACTCCAGGCTCTAACTCCTCCATATACTCTCTGACTCCAGGCTCTAATGCCTCCTCTTTCACCCCAGGCTCTAACTCCTCCATATACTCTCTGACTCCAGGCTATAACTCCTCCATATACTCTCTGACTCCAGGCTCTAACGCCTCCTCTCTGACTCCAGGCTCTAACTCCTCCATATACTCTCTGACTCCAGGCTCTAACGCCTCCTCTCTGACTCCAGGCAATAACTCCACCATATACTCTCTGACTCCAGGCTGTAACTCCTCCATATAATCTCTGACTCCAGGCTCTAACTCCTCCATATAGTCTTTGACTCCAGGCTCTAACTCCTCCATATTCTCTCTGACTCCAGGCTATAACTCCTCCATATACTCTCTGACTCCAGGCTATAACTCCTCCATATACTCTCTGACTCCAGTCTCTAACGCCTCCTTACTGACTCCAGGCTCTAACTCCTCAATATACTCTCTGACTCCAGGCTCTAACTCCTCCATATACTCTCTGACTCCAGGCTCTAACGCCTCCTCTCTGACTCCAGGCTCTAACTCCTCCATAAACTCTCTACTCCAGGCTCTAACTCCTCCATATAATCTCTGACTCCAGGCTCTAACTCCTCCATATACTCTCTGACTCCAGGCTCTAACTCCTCCATATACTCTCTGACTTCCAGGCTCTAACGCCTCTACTCTCTGACTCCAGGCTCTAACTCCTCCATATACTCTCTGACTCCAGGCTCTAACTCCTCCATATACTCTCTGACTCCAGGCTCTAACTCCTCCATAAACTCTCTGACTCCAGGCTGTAACTCCTCCATATAATCTCTGACTCCAGGCTCTAACTCCTCATCTCTGACTCCAGGCTCTAACGCCTCCTCTCTGACTCCAGGCTCTAACTCCTCCATATACTCTCTGACTCCAGGCTCTAATGCCTCCTCTCTACCCTAGGCTCTAACTCCTCCATATACTCTCTGACTCCAGGCTATAACTCCTCCATATACTCTCTGACTCCAGCCTATAACTCCTCCATATACTCTCTGACTCCAGGATCTAACGCCTCCTCTCTGACTCCAGGCTCTAATGCCTCCTCTCTGACTCCAGGCTCTAACTCCTCCATATACTCTCTGACTCCAGGCTGTACCTCCTCATTATACTCTCTGACTCCAGGCTATAACTCCTCCATATACTCTCTGACTCCAGGCTCTAACGCCTCCTCTCTGACTCCAGGCTCTAACTCCTCCATATACTCTCTGACTCCAGGCTCTAATGCCTCCTCTCTGACTCCAGGCTGTAACTCGTCCATATACTCTCTGACTCCAGGCTCTAACGCCTCCTCTCTGACTCCAGGCTGTAACTCCTCCATATACTCTCTGACTCCAGGCTCTAACTCCTCCATATGCTCTCTGACTCCAGGCTCTAACTCCTCCATATACTCTCTGACTCCAGGCTCTAACTCCTCCATAAACTCTCTGACTCCAGGCTGTAACTCCTCCATATAATCTCTGACTCCAGGCTATAACTCCTCATCTCTGACTCCAGGCTCTAACGCCTCCTCTCTGACTCCAGGCTCTAACTCCTCCATATAATCTCTGACTCCAGGCTCTAATGCCTCCTCTCTCACCCCAGGCTCTAACTCCTCCATATACTCTCTGACTCCAGGCTGTAACTCCTCCATATAATCTCTGACTCCAGGCTGTAACTCCTCCATATAATCTCTGACTCCAGGCTCTAACTCCTCCATATACTCTCTGACTCCAGGCTCTAATGCCTCCTCTCTCACCCCAGGCTCTAACTCCTCCATATACTCTCTGACTCCAGGTTATAACTCCTCCATATACTCTCTGACTCCAGGCTCTAACGCCTCCTCTCTGACTCCAGGCTATAACTCCTCCATATAATCTCTGACTCCAGGCTGTAACTCCTCCATATAATCTCTGACTCCAGGCTCTAACGCCTCCTCTCTGACTCCAGGCTATAACTCCTCCATATACTCTCTGACTCCAGGCTCTAACGCCTCCTCTCTGACTCCAGGCTGTAACTCCTCCATATACTCTCTGACTCCAGGCTGTAACTCCTCCATATACTCTCTGACTCCAGGCTGTAACTCCTCCATATAATCTCTGACTCCAGGCTCTAACTCCTCCATATGCTCTCTGACTCCAGGCTCTAACTCCTCCATATACTCTCTGACTCCAGGCTCTAACTCCTCCATAAACTCTCTGACTCCAGGCTGTAACTCCTCCATATAATCTCTGACTCCAGGCTATAACTCCTCATCTCTGACTCCAGGCTCTAACGCCTCCTCTCTGAGTCCAGGCTCTAACTCCTCCATATACTCTCTGACTCCAGGCTCTAATGCCTCTCTCTGACTCCAGGCTTCTAACTCCTCCATATACTCTCTGACTCCAGGCTGTAATGCCTCCTCTCTCACCCCAGGCTCTAACTCCTCCATATACTCTCTGACTCCAGGCTCTAACTCCTCCATATACTCTCTGACTCCAGGCTCTAACACCTCCTCACTGACTCCAGGCTCTAACTCCACCATATAATATCTGACTCCAGGCTCTAACTCCTCCATATTCTCTCTGACTCCAGGCTATAACTCCTCCGTATACTCTCTGACTCCAGGCTCTAACTCCTCCTCTCTGACTCCAGGCTCTATCTCCTCCATATACTCTCTGACTCCAGGCTATAACTCCTCCATATAATCTCTGACTCCAGGCTCTTACTCCTCCGTATACTCTCTGACTCCAGGCTCTAACACCTCCTCACTGACTCCAGGCTCTAACTCCACCATATAATCTCTGACTCCAGGCTGTAACTCCTCCATATAATCTCTGACTCCAGTCTCTAACTCCACCATATACTCTCTGACTCCAGGCTCTAACTCCTCCTCTCTGACTCCAGGCTATAACTCCTCCATATACTCTCTGACTCCAGGCTCTAACTCCTCCATATACTCTCTGACTCCAGGCTCTAACGCCTCCTCTCTGACTCCAGGCTATAACTCCTCCATATACTCTATGACTCCAGGCTCTAACGCCTCCTCTCTGACTCCAGGCTATAACTCCTCCATTTACTCTCTGACTCTAGGCTCTAACTCCTCCTCTCTGACTCCAGGCTATAACTCCTCCATATACTCTCTGACTCCAGGCTCTATCTCCTCCATATACTCTCTGACTCCAGGCTATAACTCCTCCATATAATCTCTGACTCCAGGCTCTATCTCCTCCATATACTCTCTGACTCCAGGCTATAACTCCTCCATATAATCTCTGACTCCAGGCTCTTACTCCTCCGTATACTCTCTGACTCCAGGCTCTAACACCTCCTCACTGACTCCAGGCTCTAACTCCACCATATAATCTCTGACTCCAGGCTGTAACTCCTCCATATTCTCTCTGACTCCAGTCTCTAACTCCACCATATAATCTCTGACTCCAGGCTATAACTCCTCCATATACTCTATGACTCCAGGCTCTAACTCCTCCATATACTCTCTGACTCCAGGCTCTAACTCCACCATATAATCTCTGACTCCAGGCTATAACTCCTCCATATACTCTATGACTCCAGGCTCTAACTCCTCCATATACTCTCTGACTCCAGGCTCTAACGCCTCCTCTCTGACTCCAGGCTATAACTCCTCCATATACTCTATGACTCCAGGCTCTAACGCCTCCTCTCTGACTCCAGGCTATAACTCCTCCATATACTCTCTGACTCCAGGCTCTAACTCCTCCATATACTCTCTGACTCCAGGCTCTAACTCCACCATTTACTCTCTGACTCCAGGCTGTAACTCCTCCATATACTCTCTGACTCCAGGCTGTAACTCCTCCATATAATCTCTGACTCCAGGCTCTAACTCCTCCATATGCTCTCTGACTCCAGGCTCTAACTCCTCCATATACTCTCTGACTCCAGGCTCTAACTCCTCCATAAACTCTCTGACTCCAGGCTGTAACTCCTCCATATAATCTCTGACTCCAGGCTATAACTCCTCATCTCTGACTCCAGGCTCTAACGCCTCCTCTCTGACTCCAGGCTCTAACTCCTCGATATACTCTCTGACTCCAGGCTCTAACGCCTCCTCTCTGACTCCAGGCTCTAACTCCTCCATATACTCTCTGACTCCAGGCTCTAATGCCTCCTCTCTCACCCCAGGCTCTAACTCCTCCATATACTCTCTGACTCCAGGCTCTAACTCCTCCATATACTCTCTGACTCCAGGCTCTAACACCTCCTCACTGACTCCAGGCTCTAACTCCACCATATAATATCTGACTCCAGGCTCTAACTCCTCCATATTCTCTCTGACTCCAGGCTATAACTCCTCCGTATACTCTCTGACTCCAGGCTCTAACTCCTCCTCTCTGACTCCAGGCTCTATCTCCTCCATATACTCTCTGACTCCAGGCTATAACTCCTCCATATAATCTCTGACTCCAGGCTCTAACTCCTCCGTATACTCTCTGACTCCAGGCTCTAACACCTCCTCACTGACTCCAGGCTCTAACTCCACCATATAATCTCTGACTCCAGGCTGTAACTCCTCCATATAATCTCTGACTCCAGTCTCTAACTCCACCATATACTCTCTGACTCCAGGCTCTAACTCCTCCTCTCTGACTCCAGGCTATAACTCCTCCATATACTCTCTGACTCCAGGCTCTAACTCCTCCATATACTCTCTGACTCCAGGCTCTAACGCCTCCTCTCTGACTCCAGGCTATAACTCCTCCATATACTCTATGACTCCAGGCTCTAACGCCTCCTCTCTGACTCCAGGCTATAACTCCTCCATTTACTCTCTGACTCTAGGCTCTAACTCCTCCTCTCTGACTCCAGGCTATAACTCCTCCATATACTCTCTGACTCAGGCTCTATCATCCTCCATATACTCTCTGACTCCAGGCTATAACTCCTCCATATAATCTCTGACTCCAGGCTCTATCTCCTCCATATACTCTCTGTCTCCAGGCTATAACTCCTCCATATAATCTCTGACTCCAGGCTCTTACTCCTCCGTATACTCTCTGACTCCAGGCTCTAACACCTCCTCACTGACTCCAGGCTCTAACTCCACCATATAATCTCTGACTCCAGGCTGTAACTCCTCCATATTCTCTCTGACTCCAGTCTCTAACTCCACCATATAATCTCTGACTCCAGGCTATAACTCCTCCATATACTCTATGACTCCAGGCTCTAACTCCTCCATATACTCTCTGACTCCAGGCTCTAACTCCACCATATAATCTCTGACTCCAGGCTATAACTCCTCCATATACTCTATGACTCCAGGCTCTAACTCCTCCATATACTCTCTGACTCCAGGCTCTAACGCCTCCTCTCTGACTCCAGGCTATAACTCCTCCATATACTCTATGACTCCAGGCTCTAACGCCTCCTCTCTGACTCCAGGCTATAACTCCTCCATATACTCTCTGACTCCAGGCTCTAACTCCTCCATATACTCTCTGACTCCAGGCTCTAACTCCTCCATATACTCTCTGACTCCAGGCTCTAACTCCACCATTTACTCTCTGACTCCAGGCTCTAACTCCACCATATACTCTCTGACTCCAGGCTCTAACTCCACCATTTACTCTCTGACTCCAGGCTCTAACTCCTCCATATACTCTCTGACTCCAGGCTCTAACTCAGGGGTGTCAAACTCATTTTAGCTCAGGGGCCACATGGAGGTAAATCTATTCCCAAGTGGGCCGGACCGGAAAAATCATGGTATATATAACTTAAAAACAACAACTTCAGATTGTTTTCTTTGTTTTAATACGATCAACATACAACATAAAGCTGGAGCCTGAGGACAGTGTGTCCAAAATAGTACAAGCACAACATCACTATTAATCATAAAACACTTCAAGTTTATTTGAAAATTCTAATGAAAAAGAACACACAAACACACAATGCCTCAGTGATTAACAGAACTGTTTCACAGATCACAGAACTATATCAGGTGTCATTTTCTCAGGCAGAAATGTAGATAAAAAATAATGAAATCCTGTTCCCCAAACAAGTGCAAGAACCACAGAGTCAAGAATAGGTTAAATATACAAATAAAATAAAGTCAATTAAAAACAATAGCACATCAACATAAAAACATATAAACATAAATCTGAAAGCGTTGCTCAAACTCCCGTAACAGTCCCGTTATTTTATCTTTGAACCGCCTCATGTCTGCCACATGTTGGGTCGCGCACACATTTTTCAGACAGGGGAAGTGAGCTGCATCACCACCGGCAAGTTGCGTCTCCCACAATGACAGCTTCAACTTGAAAGAACGTATGCTGTCATAATACTGCGTGACAACTTTGTTGCGCCCTTGCAGCTGTTTGTTCAAGTTATTCAGGTGCTCTGTAACATCCACCATAAATGCAAGGTCCTGCCTCCATTCTGCGGAATGAAATTCTAACACTGGTTTGCCCTTTTCTTCCATGAACTGTTCAATTTCTTCTCGTAAATCAAAGAAACGCCTCAGCACAGCACCTCGGCTTAACCATCTTACAGTGTGGTATGGCAGGCCATAGATGTGGTCTTTCTCTCTGAGAAGGCTGTCAAACTGACGGTGATTCAGGCTTCTGGATCGGATGAAATTAACAGTTTGGATGACCACCTTCATGACGTTATCCATCTTTAATGACTTGCAACACAAAGCCTCCTGGTGCAAAATACAGTGAAAAGTCAAAAATCACGTCCTCCATTTGCAGATTGCACTTTCTCTCTGAACTTTGTCACAACGCCTGCTTTTTTCCCCGATCATTGAGGGCGCACCATCTGTAGCCAGGCTGACAGCGCGGGACCAGTCCACTCCGACCCTGTCCAGCGCGCCGACGAATGCGGTAAAAATATCAGCTGCTGTCGTTGTATCTGTCATCGGGACCAACTCCACGAACTCCTCGGTGACGGTCAATGTGTCATCAACTCCGCGGATGAAAATGGCCAGTTGTGCAACATCTGTAATGTCCGTGCTTTCATCAATTGCAACCAAAACGCAATAAATGACTACTTTTGCTTCAACTGGCTGTCCAAATCCACTGAAAGATCGGAAATCCTGTCTGCTAACTGTGTTTCTTGTCAGGCTGATATCTGCAAAAGCCTGCCGCTTTTCAGGGCACACAATCTCCGCTGCCTTCATCATGCATGTTTTTACAAATTCACCCTCACTAAATGGTTTTGAAGCCACTGCGATTTCATTAGCAATGAGGTAGCTAGCTTTCACTGCAGCTTCACTGATGTCTCGGCTGTGAGAAAACACAGACTGCTGTTTCTTCAGACCCGCCAAAAGTTCATTCACCTTCTCTCATCTCCGCTGTCCTTGAAAGTTGTCATATTTGTCGGCATGAAGACTCACATAGTGGCGACGAAGGTTATATTCTTCCAGCACTGCAACATGCTCTGAACACACCAAACATACAGCTTTCCCATTCAATTCTGTGAATAAATAGGATGACCATTTTTCTTGGAACACTCTGCACTCTGCGTCCACTTTTCTCTTTTTTGACAGAGACATATTAGGGCAATGAGGGTGACAAAGCACATAATGTTAAAAGTAGAAGCCGTAATAAATATCGCGGGCAAAACAAAGTAGCTCATTGGATGCACGTGCTTGACCTACTTGCTCTGCCCCGGTATAAACAGTTTGCTTGCTTAACACAATTGATATTGCGCCATCCAGTGGACGCAATTGGAACAGCAGGTTATTTTATTAAAAAATTGCAGCGCATTTTTATACTTTACAATTTATTTATTTATTTATTTATTTTTTTATCATCTCGCGGGCCGGATTAAACCCGTTTGACACCCCTGCTCTAACTCCTCCATATACTCTCTGACTCCAGGCTCTAACTCCTCCATATACTCTTTGACTCCAGGCTCTAACTCCTCCATATACTCTCTGACTCAGGCTCTAACGCCTCCTCTCTGACTCCAGGCTCTAACTCCTCCATATACTCTCTGACTCCAGGCTCTAACGCCTCCTCTCTGACTCCAGGCTCTAACTCCACCATATACTCTCTGACTCCAGGCTGTAACTCCTCCATATAATCTCTGACTCCAGGCTCTAACTCCTCCATATACTCTCTGACTCCAGGCTCTAACTCCTCCATATACTCTCTGACTCCAGGATATAACTCCTCCATATACTCTCTGACTCCAGGCTATAACTCCTCCATATACTCTCTGACTCCAGGCTCTAACTCCTCCATATACTCTCTGACTCCAGGCTGTAACTCCTCCTCTCTGACTCCAGGCTCTAACTCCTCCATATACTCTCTGACTCCAGGCTGTAACTCCTCCTCTCTGACTCCAGGCTCTAACTCCTCCATATACTCTCTGACTCCAGGCTGTAACTCCTCCTCTCTGACTCCAGGCTCTAACTCTCCATATACTCTCTGACTCCAGGCTCTAACGCCTCCTCTCTGACTCCAGGCTCTAACTCCTCCATATACTCTCTGACTCCAGGCTCTAACGCCTCCTCTCTGACTCCAGGCTCTAACTCCACCATATACTCTCTGACTCCAGGCTGTAACTCCTCCATATACTCTCTGACTCCAGGCTGTAACTCCTCCATATAATCTCTGACTCCAGGCTCTAACTCCTCCATATACTCTCTGACTCCAGGCTATAACTCCTCCATATACTCTCTGACTCCAGGCTATAACTCCTCCATATACTCTCTGACTCCAGGCTCTAACTCCTCCATATACTCTCTGACTCCAGGCTCTAACGCCTCCTCTCTGACTCCAGGCTCTAACTCCTCCATATACTCTCTGACTCCAGGCTGTAACTCCTCCATATACTCTCTGACTACAGGCTCTAACTACTTCATATAATCTCTGACTCCAGGCTCTAACGCCTCCTCTCTGACTCCAGGCTCTAACTCCTCCATATACTCTCTGACTCCAGGCTCTAACGCCTCCTCTCTGACTCCAGGTTCTAACTCCACCATATACTCTCTGACTCCAGGCTGTAACTCCTCCATATAATCTCTGACTCCAGGCTCTAACTCCTCCATATACTCTCTGACTCCAGGCTCTAACGCCTCCTCTCTGACTCCAGGCTCTAACTCCTCCATATACTCTCTGATTCCAGGCTCTAACTCCTCCATATACTCTCTGACTCCAGGCTATAACTCCTCCATATAATCTCTGACTCCAGGCTCTAACTCCTCCATATAATCTCTGAATCCAGGCTCTAACTCCTCCATATAATCTCTGACTCCAGGCTCTAACTCCTCCATATACTCTCTGACTCCAGGCTCTATCTCCTCCATATACTCTCTGACTCCAGGCTGTAACTCCTCCATATACTCTCTGACTCCAGGCTCTAACGCCTCCTCTCTGACTCCAGGCTCTAACTCCTCCATATACTCTCTGACTCCAGGCTCTAACGCCTCCTCTCTGACTCCAGGCTCTAACTCCACCATATACTCTCTGACTCCAGGCTGTAACTCCTCCATATAATCTCTGACTCCAGGCTCTAACTCCTCCATATACTCTCTGACTCCAGGCTCTAACACCTCCTCTCTGACTCCAGGCTCTAACTCCTCCATATACTCTCTGACTCCAGACTCTAACTCCTCCATATACTCTCTGACTCCAGGCTATAACTCCTCCATATACTCTCTGACTCCAGGCTATAACTCCTCCATATACTCTCTGACTCCAGGCTCTAACGCCTCCTCTCTGACTCCAGGCTCTAACTCCTCAATATACTCTCTGACTCCAGGCTCTAACTCCTCCATATAATCTATGACTCAAGGCTGTAACTCCTCCATATAATCTCTGACTCCAGGCTCTAACTCCTTATCTCTGACTCCAGGCTCTAACGCCTCCTCTCTGACTCCAGGCTCTAACTCCTCCATATACTCTCTGACTCCAGGCTCTAACTCCTCCATATACTCTCTGACTCCAGGCTCTAACTCCTCCATATACTCTCTGACTCCAGGGTATAACTCCCCCATATACTCTCTGACTCCAGGCTATAACTCCTCCATATACTCTCTGACTCCAGGCTCTAACGCCTCCTCTCTGACTCCAGGCTCTAACTCCTCCATATACTCTCTGACTCCAGGCTCTAACGCCTCCTCTCTGACTCCAGGCTCTAACTCCACCATATACTCTCTGACTCCAGGCTCTATCTCCTCCATATACTCTCTGACTCCAGGCTGTAACTCCTCCATATAATCTCTGACTCCAGGCTCTAACGCCTCCTCTCTGACTCCAGGCTCTAACTCCTCCATATACTCTCTGATTCCAGGCTCTAACTCCTCCATATACTCTCTGACTCCAGGCTGTAACTCCTCCATATACTCTCTGACTCCAGGCTCTAACTCCTCCATATAATCTCTGACTCCAGGCTCTAACTCCTCCATATACTCTCTGACTCCAGGCTCTAACTCCTCCATATACTCTCTGACTCCAGGCTCTATCTCCTCCATATACTCTCTGACTCCAGGCTCTAACTCCTCCATATACTCTCTGACTCCAGGCTCTAACTCCTCCATATACTCTCTGACTCCAGGCTCTAACTCCTGCTCTAACCTCTCTGACTCCAGGCTCTAACTCCTCCATATACTTTCTGACTCCAGGCTCTAACTCCTCATATGACTCCAGGCTCTAACTCCTCCATATACTCTCTGACTCCAGGCTATAACTCCTCCATATACTCTCTGACTCCAGGCTATAACTCCTCCATATACTCTCTGACTCCAGGCTCTAACTCCTCCATATAATCTCTGACTCCAGGCTTTCTAACGCTCCATATACTTTCTGACTCCAGGCTCTAACTCCTCCATATACTCTCTGACTCCAGGCTCTAATGCTCTCTGACTCCAGGCTCTACTTCTCCATATACTCTCTGACTCCAGGCTCTAACGCCTCCTCTCTGACTCCAGGCTCTAACTCCACCATATACTTTCTGACTCCAGGCTGTAACTCCTCCATATACTCTCTGACTCCAGGCTCTAACTCCTCCATATACTCTCTGACTCCAGGCTATAACTCCTCCATATACTCTCTGACTCCAGGCTATAACTCCTCCATATACTCTCTGACTCCAGGCTCTAACGCCTCCTCTCTGACTCCAGGCTCTAACTCCTCCATATACTCTCTGACTCCAGGCTCTAACTTCTCCTCTCTGACTCCAGGCTCTAACTCCTCCATATACTCTCTGACTCCAGGCTCTAACTCCTCCATATACTCTCTGACTCCAGGCTCTAACGCCTCCTCTCTGACTCCAGGCTCTAACTCCTCCATATACTCTCTGACTCCAGGCTCTAACTCCTCCATATACTCTCTGACTCAGGCTGTAACTCCTCCATATAATCTCTGACTCCAGGCTCTAACTCCTCCATATAATCTCTGACTCCAGGCTCTAACTCCTCCATATAATCTCTGACTCCATGCTCTAACTCCTTCATATACTCTCTGACTCCAGGCTCTAACTCCTCCATATACTCTCTGACTCCAGGCTGTAACTCCTCCATATACTCTCTGACTCCAGGCTCTAACTCCTCCATATACTTCTGACTCAGGTCCGCTCCTCTCTGACTCCAGGCTCTAACTCCTCCATATACTCTCTGACTCCAGGCTCTAACTCCTCCATATACTCTCTGACTCCAGGCTGTAACTCCTCCATATAATCTCTGACTCCAGGCTCTAACGCCTCCTCTCTGACTCCAGGCTCTAACTCCTCCATATACTCTCTGATTCCAGGCTCTAACTCCTCCATATACTCTCTGACTCCAGGCTGTAACTCCTCCATATAATCTCTGACTCCAGGCTCTAACTCCTCCATATAATCTCTGACTCCAGGCTCTAACTCCTCCATATACTCTCTGACTCCAGGCTCTAACTCCTCCATATACTCTCTGACTCCAGGCTCTAACTCCTCCATATACTCTCTGACTCCAGGCTGTAACTCCTCCATATACTCTCTGACTCCAGGCTCTAATGCCTCTCTGACTCCAGGCTCTCATACTTTCTGACTCCATGATATCGCCTCTCTGACTCCAGGCTCTAACTCCTCCATATACTCTCTGACTCCAGGCTGTAACTCCTCCATATACTCTCTGACTCCAGGCTCTAACTCCTCCATATACTCTCTGACTCCAGGCTCTAATCCTCTCTGACTCCAGGCTCTAACTCCTCCATATACTCTCTGACTCCAGGCTCTAACTCCTCCATATACTCTCTGACTCCAGGCTATAACTCCTCCATATACTCTCTGACTCCAGGCTATAACTCCTCCATATACTTTCTGACTCCAGGCTCTAACGCCTCCTTCTGACTCAGGCTTCTAACTCTCAATACTCTCTGACTCCAGGCTCAACTCCTCCATATACTCTCTGACTCCAGGCTGTAACTCCTCCATATAATTCTGACTCCAGGCTCTAACTCCTCCATATATCTCTGACTCCAGGCTCTAACTCCTCCATATACTCTCTGACTCCAGGTTCTAACGCCTCTTCTGACTCCAGGCTCTAACTCCTCCATATACTCTCTGACTCCAGGCTCTAACTCCTCCATATACTCTCTGACTCCAGGCTGTAACTCCTCCATATACTCTCTGACTCCAGGCTCTAACTCCTCCATATACTCTCTGACTCCAGGCTCTCTCCTCCTCTACTCTCAGGCTCTAACTCCTCCATATACTCTCTGACTCAGGCTCTAACTCCTCCATATACTCTCTGACTCCAGGCTCTAACTCCTCCATATACTTCTGACTCCAGGCTTCTAACTCCTCCATATAATCTCTGACTCCAGGCTCTAACTCCTCCAATTCTCTGACTCCAGGCTCTAACTCCTCCATATACTCTCTGACTCCAGGCTCTAACTCCTCCATATACTCTCTGACTCCAGGCTCTAATCCCTCCTCTCTGACTCCAGGCTCTAACTCCTCCATATACTCTCTGATTCCAGGCTCTAACTCCTCCATATACTATCTGACTCCAGGCTCTAACTCCTCCATATACTGTCTGACTCCAGGCTCTAACTCCTCCATATACTCTCTGACTCCAGGCTATAACTCCTCCATATACTCTCTGACTCCAGGCTATAACTCCTCCATATACTCTCTGACTCCAGGCTCTAACGCCTCCTCTCTGACTCCAGGCTCTAACTCCTCCATATACTCTCTGACTCCAGGCTGTAACTCCTCCATATACTCTCTGACTACAGGCTCTAACTCCTCCATATACTCTCTGACTCCAGGCTCTAACGCCTCCTCTCTGACTCCAGGCTCTAACTCCTCCATATACTCTCTGACTCCAGGCTCTAACGCCTCCTCTCTGACTCCAGGCTCTAACTCCTCCATATACTCTCTGACTCCAGGCTGTAACTCCTCCATATACTCTCTGACTCCAGGCTCTAACTCCTCCATATACTCTCTGACTCCAGGCTCTAACTCCTCCTCTCTGACTCCAGGCTCTAACTCCTCCATATACTCTCTGACTCCAGGCTCTAACTCCTCCATATACTCTCTGACACCAGGCTCTAACTCCTCCATATAATCTCTGACTCCAGGCTCTAACTCCTCCATATAATCTCTGAATCCAGGCTCTAACTCCTCCATATAATCTCTGACTCCAGGCTCTAACTCCTCCATATACTCTCTGACTCCAGGCTCTATCTCCTCCATATACTCTCTGACTCCAGGCTGTAACTCCTCCATATACTCTCTGACTCAGGCTTCTAACGCTCCTCTCTGACTCCAGGCTCTAACTCCATATACTCTCTGACTCCAGGCTCTAACGCCTCCTCTCTGACTCCAGGCTCTAACTCCTCCATATACTCTCTGACTCCAGGCTCTAACTCCTCCATATACTCTCTGACTCCAGGCTCTAACTCCTCCATATACTCTCTGACTCCAGGCTCTAACGCCTCCTCTCTGACTCCAGGCTCTAACTCCTCCATATACTCTCTGACTCCAGGCTCTAACTCCTCCATATACTCTCTGACTCCAGGCTATAACTCCTCCATATACTCTCTGACTCCAGGCTATAACTCCTCCATATACTCTCTGACTCCAGGCTCTAACTCCTCCATATACTCTCTGACTCCAGGCTCTAACTCCTCCATATAATCTCTCGACTCCTTCTCTGACTCCAGGCTCTAACTCCTCCATATACTCTCTCTGACTCCAGGCTCTAACTCCTCCATATACTCTCTGACTCCAGGCTCTAACTCCTCCATATACTCTCTGACTCCAGGCTCTAACTCCTCCATATACTCTCTGACTCCAGGCTCTAACTCCTCCATATACTCTCTGACTCCAGGCTATAACTCCTCCATATACTCTCTGACTCCAGGCTCTAACGCCTCCTCTCTGACTCCAGGCTCTAACTCCTCCATATACTCTCTGACACCAGGCTCTAACTTCTCATCTCTGACTCCAGGCTCTAACTCCACCATATACTCTCTGACTCCAGGCTCTAACTCCTCCATATACTCTCTGACTCCAGGCTGTAACTCCTCCATATAATCTCTGACTCCAGGCTCTAACGCCTCCTCTCTGACTCCAGGCTCTAACTCCTCCATATACTCTCTGACTCCAGGCTCTAACTCCTCCATATACTCTCTGACTCCAGGCTGTAACTCCTCCATATAATCTCTGACTCCAGGCTCTAACTCCTCCATATAATCTCTGAATCCAGGCTCTAACTCCTCCATATAATCTCTGAATCCAGGCTCTAACTCCTCCATATATTCTCTGACTCCAGGCTCTATCTCCTCCATATACTCTCTGACTCCAGGCTGTAACTCCTCCATATACTCTCTGACTCCAGGCTCTAATGCCTCCTCTCTGACTCCAGGCTCTACTTCCTCCATATACTCTCTGACTCCATGCTCTAACGCCTCCTCTCTGACTCCAGGCTCTAACTCCACCATATACTCTCTGACTCCAGGCTGTAACTCCTCCATATAATCTCTGACTCCAGGCTCTAACTCCTCCATATACTCTCTGACTCCAGGCTATAACTCCTCCATATACTCTCTGACTCCATGCTATAACTCCTCCATATACTCTCTGACTCCAGGCTCTAACGCCTCCTCTCTGACTCCAGGCTCTAACTCCTCCATATACTCTCTGACTCCAGGCTCTAACTCCTCCATATACTCTCTGACTCCAGGCTCTAACGCCTCCTCTCTGACTCCAGGCTCTAACTCCTCCATATACTCTCTGACTCCAGGCTCTAACGCCTCCTCTCTGACTCCAGGCTCTAACTCCTCCATATACTCTCTGACTCCAGGCTCTAACTCCTCCATATACTCTCTGACTCCAGGCTCTAACGCCTCCTCTCTGACTCCAGGCTCTAACTCCTCCATATACTCTCTGATTCCAGGCTCTAACTCCTCCATATACTCTCTGACTCCAGGCTGTAACTCCTCCATATAATCTCTGACTCCAGGCTCTAACTCCTCCATATACTCTCTGACTCCAGGCTCTAACTCCTCCATATACTCTCTGACTCCAGGCTCTAACTCCTCATATACTCTCTGACTCCAGGCTCTATCTCCTCCATATACTCTCTGACTCCAGGCTCTAACTCCTCCATATAATCTCTGACTCCAGGCTCTAACTCCTCCATATACTCTCTGACTCCAGGCTTCTAACGTCCTCTCTGACTCCAGGCTCTAACTCCTCCATATACTCTCTGACTCCAGGGTATAACTCCTCCATATACTCTCTCACTCCAGGCTGTAACTCCTCCATATAATCTCTGACTCCAGGCTCTAACGCCTCCTCTCTGACTCCAGGCTCTAACTCCTCCATATACTCTCTGATTCCAGGCTCTAACTCCTCCATATACTCTCTGACTCCAGGCTCTAACTCCTCCATATAATCTCTGACTCCAGGCTCTAACTCCTCCATATAATCTCTGACTCCAGGCTCTAACTCCTCCATATACTCTCTGACTCCAGGCTCTAACTCCTCCATATACTCTCTGACTCCAGGCTCTATCTCCTCCATATACTCTCTGACTCCAGGCTATAACTCCTCCATATACTCTCTGACTCCAGGCTCTAACGCCTCCTCTCTACTCAGGCTACTTCCATATACTTCTGACTCCATGCTATATCGCCTCTCTGACTCCAGGCTCTAACTCCTCCATATACTCTCTGACTCCAGGCTCTAACTCCTCCATATAATCTCTGACTCCAGGCTCTAACTCCTCCATATACTCTCTGACTCCAGGCTCTAACGCCTCCTCTCTGACTCCAGGCTCTAACTCCTCCATATACTCTCTGACTCCAGGCTCTAACTCCTCCATATACTCTCTGACTCCAGGCTATAACTCCTCCATATACTCTCTGACTCCAGGCTATAACTCCTCCATATACTCTCTGACTCCAGGCTCTAACGCCTCCTCTCTGACTCCAGGCTCTAACTCCTCAATATACTCTCTGACTCCAGGCTCTAACTCCTCCATATAATCTCTGACTCCAGGCTGTAACTCCTCCATATAATCTCTGACTCCAGGCTCTAACTCCTCATCTCTGACTCCAGGCTCTAACGCCTCCTCTCTGACTCCAGGCTCTAACTCCTCCATATACTCTCTGACTCCAGGTTCTAACGCCTCCTCTCTGACTCCAGGCTCTAACTTCTCCATATACTCTCTGACTCCAGGCTCTAACTCCTCCATATACTCTCTGACTCCAGGCTGTAACTCCTCCATATAATCTCTGACTCCAGGCTCTAACTCCTCCATATACTCTCTGACTCCAGGCTTCAACTCTCTCTCTGACTCCAGGCTCTAACTCCTCCATATACTCTCTGACTCCAGGCTCTAACTCCTCCATATACTCTCTGACTCCAGGCTCTAACTCCTCCATATACTCTCTGACTCCAGGCTCTATCTCTTCATATACTCTGATCCAGGCTTCTAACTCTCCTATCTCTGACTCAGGCTCTAACTCTCCATATACTCTCTGACTCCAGGCTCTAACTCCTCCATATACTCTCTGACTCCAGGCTGTAACTCCTCCATATACTCTCTGACTCCAGGCTCTAACGCCTCCTCTCTGACTCCAGGCTCTAACTCCTCCATATACTCTCTGACTCCAGGCTCTAACTCCTCCATATACTCTCTGACTCCAGGCTGTAACTCCTCCATATACTCTCTGACTCCAGGCTCTAACTCCTCCATATACTCTCTGACTCCAGGCTCTAACTCCTCCATATAATCTCTGACTCCAGGCTCTAACTCCTCCATATACTCTCTGACTCCAGGCTCTAACTCCTCCATATACTCTCTGACTCCAGGCTCAGGCTCTACTGGCTCTCTCTCATATACTCTCTGACTCCAGGCTCATATACTCTCTGACTCCAGGCTCTAACTCCACCATATACTCTCTGACTCCAGGCTGTAACTCCTCCATATACTCTCTGACTCCAGGCTCTAACTCCTCCATATACTCTCTGACTCCAGGCTCTAACTCCTCCATATACTCTCTGACTCCAGGCTCTAACTCCTCCATATACTCTCTGACTCCAGGCTATAACTCCTCCATATACTCTCTGACTCCAGGCTATAACTCCTCCATATACTCTCTGACTCCAGGCTCTAACGCCTCCTCTCTGACTCCAGGCTCTAACTCCTCCATATACTCTCTGACTCCAGGCTCTAACTCCTCCATATAATCTCTGACTCCAGGCTGTAACTCCTCCATATACTCTCTGACACCAGGCTCTAACTCCTCATCTCTGACTCCAGGCTCTAACGCCTCCTCTCTGACTCCAGGCTCTAACTCCTCCATATACTCTCTGACTCCAGGCTCTAACTCCTCCTATACTTCTGATAATCTCCTCTGACTCCAGGCTATAACTCCTCCATATACTCTCTGACTCCAGGCTCTAACGCCTCCTCTCTGACTCCAGGCTCTAACTCCTCCATATACTCTCTGACTCCAGGCTCTAACGCCTCCTCTCTGACTCCAGGCTCTAACTCCTCCATATACTCTCTGACTCCAGGCTCTAACTCCTCCATATATTCTCTGACTCCAGGCTCTAACTCCTCCATATACTCTCTGACTCCAGGCTCTAACTCCTCCATATACTCTCTGACTCCAGGCTGTAACTCCTCCATATAATCTCTGACTCCAGGCTCTAACTCCTCCATATAATCTCTGACTCCAGGCTCTAACTCCTCCATATACTCTCTGACTCCAGGCTCTAACTCCTCCATATACTCTCTGACTCCAGGCTCTAACTCCTCCATATACTCTCTGACTCCAGGCTGTAACTCCTCCATATACTCTCTGACTCCAGGCTCTAATGCCTCTCTCTGACTCCAGGCTTACTCCTCCATATACTCTCTGACTCCAGGCTCTACATCTCCTCTCTGACTCCAGGCTCTAACTCCACCATATACTCCCTGACTCCAGGCTGTAACTCCTCCATATAATCTCTGACTCCAGGCTCTAACTCCTCCATATACTCTCTGACTCCAGGCTATAACTCCTCCATATACTCTCTGACTCCATGTAACTCCATATACTCTCTGACTCCAGGTCTATCACTTCTCTGACTCCAGGCTCTAACTCCTCCATATACTCTCTGACTCCAGGCTCTAACTCCTCCATATACTCTCTGACTCCAGGCTCTAACGCCTCTATACTCTCTGACTCCAGGCTCTAACTCCTCCATATACTCTCTGACTCCAGGCTCTAACTCCTCCTTCTCTGACTCCAGGCTCTAACTCCTCCATATACTCTCTGACTCCAGGCTCTAACTCCTCCATATACTCTCTGACTCAGGCTCTAACTCCCTCCTCTCTGACTCCAGGCTCTAACTCCTCCATATACTCTCTGACTCCAGGCTCTAACTCCTCCATATACTCTCTGACTCCAGGCTGTAACTCCTCCATATAATCTCTGACTCCAGGCTCTAACTCCTCCATATAATCTCTGACTCCAGGCTCTAACTCCTCCATATAATCTCTGACTCCAGGCTCTAACTCCTCATATACTCTCTGACTCCAGGCTCTAACTCCTCCATATACTCTCTGACTCCAGGCTGTAACTCCTCCATATAATCTCTGACTCCAGGCTCTAACTCCTCCATATACTCTCTGACTCCAGGCTCTAACGCCTCCTCTCTGACTCCAGGCTCTAACTCCTCCATATACTCTCTGACTCCAGGCTCTAACTCCTCCATATACTCTCTGACTCCAGGCTGTAACTCCTCCATATAATCTCTGACTCCAGGCTCTAACGCCTCCTCTCTGACTCCAGGCTCTAACTCCTCCATATACTCTCTGACTCCAGGCTCTAACTCCTCCATATACTCTCTGACTCCAGGCTGTAACTCCTCCATATAATCTCTGACTCCAGGCTCTAACTCCTCCATATAATCTCTGACTCCAGGCTCTAACTCCTCCATATACTCTCTGACTCCAGGCTCTAACTCCTCCATATACTCTCTGACTCCAGGCTCTAATCTCCTCCATATACTCTCTGACTCCAGGCTCTAACTCCTCCATATACTCTCTGACTCCAGGCTCTAACGCCTCCTCTCTGACTCCAGGCTCTACTCCTCCATATACTCTCTGACTCCAGGCTCTAACTGCTCCATATACTCTCTGACTCCAGGCTCTAACTCCTCCATATACTCTCTGACTCCAGGCTCTAACTCCTCCATATACTCTCTGACTCCAGGCTCTAACTCCTCCATATACTCTCTGACTCCAGGCTCTAACTCTCCATATACTCTCTGACTCCAGGCTCTAACTCCTCCATATACTCTCTGACTCCAGGCTCTAACTCCTCCATATACTCTCTGACTCAGGCTTCTAACTCCTCCATATACTCTCTGACTCCAGGCTCTAACTCCTCCATATACTCTCTGACTCAGGCTATAACTCCTCCATATACTCTCTGACTCCAGGCTCTAACTCCTCACTCTCTGACTCCAGGCTCTAACTCCTCCATATACTCTCTGACTCCAGGCTCTAACTCCTCCATATACTCTCTGACTCCAGGCTCTAACTCCTCTATACTCTCTGACTCCAGGCTCTAACTCCATCCTCCTCATATACTCTCTGACTCCAGGCTCTCATCTACCTCTCGACTCATATCTCTTCCTCTGACTCCAGGCTTATAACTCCTCCATATACTCTCTGACTCCAGGCTCTAACGCCTCCTCTCTGACTCCAGGCTCTAACTCCTCCATATACTCTCTGACTCCAGGCTCTAACTCCTCCATATACTCTCTGACTCCAGGCTCTAACTCCTCCATATACTCTCTGACTCCAGGCTCTAACGCCTCCTCTCTGACTCCAGGCTCTAACTCCTCCATATACTCTCTGACTCCAGGCTCTAACTCCTCCATATACTCTCTGACTCCAGGCTATAACTCCTCCATATACTCTCTGACTCCAGGCTCTAACTCCTCCATATACTCTCTGACTCCAGGCTCTAACTCCTCCATATACTCTGACTCCAGGCTCTAACTCCTCCATATACTCTCTGACTCCAGGCTCTAACTCCTCCATATACTCTCTGACTCCAGGCTCTAACTCCTCCATATACTCTCTGACTCCAGGCTCTAACTCCTCCATATACTCTCTGACTCCAGGCTCTAACTCCTCATCTCTGACTCCAGGCTCTAACGCCTCTCTGACTCCAGGCTCTAACTCCTCCATATACTCTCTGACTCCAGGCTCTAACTCCTCCATATACTCTGACTCCAGGCTCTAACTCCTCCATATACTCTCTGACTCCAGGCTCTAACTCCTCCATATATCTCTGACTCCAGGCTCTAACTCCTCCATATCTCTCTGACTCCAGGCTCTAACTCCTCCATATACTCTCTGACTCCAGGCTCTAACTCCTCCATATCTCTGACTCCAGGCTCTAACTCCTCCATATACTCTCTGACTCCAGGCTCTAACTCCTCCATATACTCTCTGACTCCAGGCTCTAACTCCTCCTTACTCTCTGACTCCAGGCTCTAACTCCTCCATATACTCTCTGACTCCAGGCTCCCATACTTCTGACTCCAGGCTCTAATATACTCTCTGACTCCAGGCTCTAACTCCTCCATATACTCTCTGACTCCAGGCTCTAACTCCTCCATATACTCTCTGACTCCAGGCTCTAACTCCTCCATATACTCTCTGACTCCAGGCTCTAACTCCTCCATATACTCTCTGACTCCAGGCTCTAACTCCTCCATATACTCTCTGACTCCAGGCTCTAACTCCTCCATATACTCTCTGACTCCAGGCTCTAACTCCTCCATATACTCTCTGACTCCAGGCTCTAACTCCTCCATATAATCTCTGACTCCAGGCTCTAACTCCTCCATATACTCTCTGACTCCAGGCTCTAACTCCTCCATATACTCTCTGACTCCAGGCTCTAACTCCTCCATATACTCTCTGACTCCAGGCTCTAACTCCTCCATATACTCTCTGACTCCAGGCTCTAACTCCTCCATATACTCTCTGACTCCAGGCTCTAACTCCTCCATATACTCTCTGACTCCAGGCTCTAATCTCCTATACTCTCTGACTCCAGGCTCTAACTCCTCCATATACTCTCTGACTCCAGGCTCTAACTCCTCCATATACTCTCTGACTCCAGGCTCTAACTCCTCCATATACTCTCTGACTCCAGGCTCTAACTCCTCCATATACTCTCTGACTCCAGGCTCTAACTCCTCCATAAACTCTCTGACTCCAGGCTCTAACTCCTCCATATACTCTCTGACTCCAGGCTCTAACTCCTCCATATACTCTCTGACTCCAGGCTCTAACTCCTCCATATACTCTCTGACTCCAGTCTCTAACTCCTCATCGCTGACTCCAGGCTCTAACTCCTCCATATACTCTCTGACTCCAGGCTCTATCTCCTCCATATACTCTCTGACTCCAGGCTCTAACTCCTCCATATACTCTCTGACTCCAGGCTCTAACTCCTCCATATACTCTCTGACTCCAGGCTCTAACGCCTCCTCTCTGACTCCAGGCTCTAACTCCTCCATATACTCTCTGACTCCAGGCTCTAACTCCTCCATATACTCTCTGACTCCAGGCTCTAACTCCTCCATATACTCTCTGACTCCAGGCTCTAACTCCTCCATATACTCTCTGACTCCAGGCTCTAACTCCTCCATATACTCTCTGACTCCAGGCTCTAACTCCTCCATTACTCTCTGATTCCAGGCTCTAACTCCTCCATATACTCTCTGACTCCAGGCTCTAACTCCTCCATATACTGTCTGACTCCAGGCTCTAACTCTTCCATATACTCTCTGACTCCAGGCTCTATCTCCTCCATAAACTCTCTGACTCCAGGCTCTAATTCCTCCATATACTGTCTGACGCCAGGCTCTAACTCCTCCTTATACTCTCTGACTCCAGGCTCTAACTCCTCCATATACTCTCTGACTCCAGGCTCTAACTCCTCCATATACTCTCTGACTCCAGGCTCTAACTCCTCCATATACTCTCTGACTCCAGGCTATAACTCCTCCATATACTCTCTGACTCCAGGCTATAACTCCTCCATATACTCTCTGACTCCAGGCTCTAACTCCTCATCTCTGACTCCAGGCTCTAACTCCTCCATATACTCTCTGACTCCAGGCTCTAACTCCTCCATATACTCTCTGACTCCAGGCTCTAACTCCTCCATATACTCTCTGACTCCAGGCTCTAACTCCTCCATATACTCTCTGACTCCAGGCTCTAACTCCTCCATATACTCTCTGACTCCAGGCTCTAACTCCTCCATATACTCTCTGACTCCAGGCTCTAACTCCTCCATATACTCTCTGACTCCAGGCTCTAACTCCTCCATATACTCTCTGACTCCAGGCTCTAACTCCTCTTCTGACTCCAGGCTCTAACTCCTCCATATACTCTCTGACTCCAGGCTCTAACTCCTCCATATACTCTCTGACTCCAGGCTCTAACTCCTCCATATACTCTCTGACTCCAGGCTCTAACTCCTCCATATACTCTCTGACTCCAGGCTCTAACTCCTCCATATACTCTCTGACTCCAGGCTCTAACGCCTCCTATACTCTCTGACTCCAGGCTCTAACTCCTCCATATACTCTCTGACTCCAGGCTCTAACTCCTCCATATACTCTCTGACTCCAGGCTCTAACTCCTCCATATACTCTCTGACTCCAGGCTATAACTCCTCCATATACTCTCTGACTCCAGGCTCTATCTCTCTGACTCAGATCTATCTCCATATACTCTCTGACTCCAGGCTCTAACTCCTCCATATACTCTCTGACTCAGGCTCTAACTCCTCCATATACTCTCTGACTCCAGGCTCTAACTCCTCCATATACTCTCTGACTCCAGGCTCTAACCTCTATACTCTGACTCCAGGCTCTAACTCCTCCATATACTCTCTGACTCCAGGCTCTAACGCCTCCTCTCTCTGACTCCAGGCTCTAACTCCTCCATATACTCTCTGACTCCAGGCTCTAACTCCTCCATATACTCTCTGACTCCAGGCTCTAACTCCTCCACATTCTCTCTGACTCTAGGCTCTAACTCCTCAACATTCTCTCTGACTCTAGGCTCTAACTCCTTCATATACTCTCTGACTCCAGGCTCTAACTCCTCCATATACTCTCTGACTCCAGGCTCTAACGCCTCCTCTCTGACCCCAGGCTCTAACTCCTCCATATACTCTCTGACTCCAGGCTCTAACTCCTCCATATACTCTCTGACTCCAGGCTCTAACTCCTCCATATACTCTCTGACTCCAGGCTCTAACTCCTCCATATACTCTCTGACTCCAGGCTCTAACGCCTCCTCTCTGACTCCAGGCTCTAACTCCTCCATATACTCTCTGACTCCAGGCTCTAACTCCTCCATATACTCTCTGACTCCAGGCTCTAACTCCTCCATATACTCTCTGACTCCAGGCTCTAACTCCTCCATATACTCTCTGACTCCAGGCTCTAACTCCTCCATATACTCTCTGACTCCAGGCTCTAACTCCATATACTCTCTGACTCCAGGCTCTAACTCCTCCATATACTCTCTGACTCAGGCTCTAACTCCTCCATATACTCTCTGACTCCAGGCTCTAACTCCTCCATATACTCTCTGACTCCAGGCTCTAACTCCTCCATATACTCTCTGACTCCAGGCTCTAACTCCTCCATATACTCTCTGACTCCAGGCTCTAACTCCTCCATATACTCTCTGACTCAGGCTCTAACTCCTCCATATACTCTCTGACTCCAGGCTCTAACTCCTCCATATACTCTCTGACTCCAGGCTCTAACGCCTCCATATACTCTCTGACTCCAGGCTCTAACTCCTCCATATACTCTCTGACTCCAGGCTCTAACTCCTCCATATACTCTCTGACTCCAGGCTCTAACTCCTCCATATACTCTCTGACTCCAGGCTCTAACTCCTCCATATCTTTCTGACTCCAGGCTCTAACTCCTCCATATACTCTCTGACTCCAGGCTCTAACTCCTCCATATACTCTCTGACTCCAGGCTCTAACTCCTCCATATACTCTCTGACTCCAGGCTCTAACTCCTCCATATACTCTCTGACTCCAGGCTCTAACTCCTCCATATACTCTCTGACTCCAGGCTCTAACTCCTATATACTCTGACTCCAGGCTCTACCTCCATACTCTCTGACTCAGGCTCTAACTCCTCCATATACTCTCTGACTCCAGGCTCTAACTCCTCCATATACTCTCTGACTCCAGGCTCTAACTCCTCCATATACTCTCTGACTCCAGGCTCTAACTCCTCCATATACTCTCTGACTCCAGGCTCTAATCCTCCATCTCTGACTCCAGGCTCTAACTCCTCCATATACTCTCTGACTCCAGGCTCTAACTCCTCCATATACTCTCTGACTCCAGGCTCTAACTCCTCCATATACTCTCTGACTCCAGGCTCTAACTCCTCCATATACTCTCTGACTCCAGGCTCTAACTCCTCCATATACTCTCTGACTCCAGGCTCTAACTCCTCCATATACTCTCTGACTCCAGGCTCTAACTCCTCCATATACTCTCTGACTCCAGGCTCTAACTCCTCCATATACTCTCTGACTCCAGGCTCTAACTCCTCCATATACTCTCTGACTCCAGGCTCTAATTCCCTCCATATACTCTCTGACTCCCAGGCTCTAACTCCTCCATATACTCTCTGACTCCAGGCTCTAACTCCTCCATATCTCTGACTCCAGGCTCTAACTCCTCCTATCTCTGACTCCAGGCTCTAACTCCTCCATATACTCTCTGACTCCAGGCTCTAACTCCTCTCTCTCTGACTCCAGGCTCTAACTCCTCCATATACTCTCTGACTCCAGGCTCTAACTCCTCCATATACTCTCTGACTCCAGGCTCTAACTCCTCCATATACTCTCTGACTCCAGGCTCTAACTCCTCCATATACTCTCTGACTCCAGGCTCTAACTCCTCCATATACTTTCTGACTCCAGGCTCTCTCATATCCTCTCTGACTTCAGGCTCTAACTCCTCCATATACTCTCTGACTCCAGGCTCTAACTCCTCCATATACTCTCTGACTCCAGGCTGTAACTCCTCCATATACTCTCTGACTCCAGGCTCTAACTCCTCCATATACTCTCTGACTCCAGGCTCTAACTCCTCCATATATCTCTGACTCCAGGCTCTAACTCCTCCATATACTCTCTGACTCCAGGCTCTAACGCCTCCATATACTCTCTGACTCCAGGCTCTAACTCCTCCATATACTCTCTGACTCCAGGCTCTAACTCCTCCATATACTCTCTGACTCCAGGCTCTAACTCCTCCATATACTCTCTGACTCCAGTCTCTAACTCCTCACTCTCTGACTCCAGGCTCTAACTCCTCCATATACTCTGACTCCAGGCTCTAATCCTCCATACTTCTGACTCCAGGCTCTAACTCCTCCATATACTCTCTGACTCCAGGCTCTAACTCCTCCATATACTCTCTGACTCCAGGCTCTAACTCCTCCATATACTCTCTGACTCCAGGCTCTAACGCCTCCATACTCTCTGACTCCAGGCTCTAACTCCTCCATATACTCTCTGACTCCAGGCTCTAACTCCTCCATATACTCTCTGACTCCAGGCTCTAACTCCTCCATATACTCTCTGACTCCAGGCTCTAACTCCTCCATATACTCTCTGACTCCAGGCTCTAACTCCTCCATATACTCTCTGACTCCAGGCTCTAACTCCTCCATATACTCTCTGACTCCAGGCTCTAACTCCTCCATATACTCTCTGACTCCAGGCTCTAACTCCTCTATATACTCTGACTCCAGGCTCTAACGCCTCCATATACTCTCTGACTCCAGGCTCTAACTCCTCCATATACTCTCTGACTCCAGGCTCTAACTCCTCCATATACTCTCTGACACCAGGCTCTAACTCCTCATCTCTGACTCCAGGCTCTAACTCCACCATATACTCTCTGACTCCAGGCTCTATCTCCTCCATATACTCTCTGACTCCAGGCTCTAACTCCTCCATATACTCTCTGACTCCAGGCTCTAACTCCTCCATATACTCTCTGACTCCAGGCTCTAACTCCTCCATATACTCTCTGACTCCAGGCTCTAACTCCTCCATATACTTCTGACTCCAGGCTCTAACTCCTCCATATACTCTCTGACTCCAGGCTCTAACTCCTCCATATACTCTCTGACTCCAGGCTCTAACTCCTCCATATACTCTCTGACTCCAGGCTCTAACGCCTCCTCTCTGACTCCAGGCTCTAACTCCTCCATATACTCTCTGACTCCAGGCTCTAACTCCTCCATATACTCTCTGACTCCAGGCTCTAACTCCTCCATATACTCTCTGACTCCAGGCTCTAACTCCTCCATATACTCTCTGACTCCAGGCTCTAACTCCTCCACTCTCTGACTCCAGGCTCTAACTCCTCCATATACTCTCTGACTCCAGGCTCTAACTCCTCCATATACTCTCTGACTCCAGGCTCTAACTCCCTCCATATACTCTCTGACTCCAGGCTCTAACTCCTCCATATACTCTCTGACTCCAGGCTCTAACTCCTCCATATACTCTCTGACTCCAGGCTCTAACTCCTCCATATACTCTCTGACTCCAGGCTCTAACTCCTCCATATACTCTCTGACTCCCAGGCTCTAACTCCTCATACTCTCTGACTCCAGGCTCTAACGCCTCCTCTCTGACTCCAGGCTCTAACTCCTCCATATACTCTCTGACTCCAGGCTCTAACTCCTCCTCTCTGACTCCAGGCTCTAACTCCACCATATACTCTCTGACTCCAGGCTCTATCTCCTCCATATACTCTCTGACTCCAGGCTCTAACTCCTCCATAAACTCTCTGACTCCAGGCTCTAACTCCTCCATATACTCTCTGACTCCAGGCTCTAACTCCTCCATAAACACTCTGACTCCAGGCTCTAACTCCTCTATATACTCTCTGACTCCAGGCTCTAACGCCTCCTCTTTTACTCCAGGCTCTAACTCCTCCATATACTCTCTGACAGCAGACTCTAACTCCTCATCTCTGACTCCAGGCTCTAACTCCACCATATACTCTCTGACTCCAGGCTCTATCTCCTCCACATACTCTCTGACTCCAGGCTCTAACTCCTCCATATACTCTCTGACTCCAGGCTCTAACTCCTCCATATACTCTCTGACTCCAGGCTCTAATGCCTCTTCTCTCACCCCAGGCTCTAACTCCTCCATATACTCTCTGACTCCAGGCTATAACTCCTCCATATACTCTCTGACTCCAGGCTCTAACTCCTCCATATACTCTCTGACTCCAGGCTCTAACTCCTCCATATACTCTCTGACTCCAGGCTCTAACTCCTCTATCTCTCTGACTCCAGGCTCTAACTCCTTACTCTCTGACTCCAGGCTCTAACTCCTCCATATACTCTCTGACTCCAGGCTCTAACTCCTCCATATTCTCTGACTCCAGGCTCTAACTCCTCCATATACTCTCTGACTCCAGGCTCTAACTCCTCCATATACTCTCTGACTCCAGGCTCTAACTCCTCCATATACTCTCTGACTCCAGGCTCTAACTCCTCCATATACTCTCTGACTCCAGGCTCTAACTCCTCCATATACTCTCTGACTCCAGGCTCTAACTCCTCCATATACTCTCTGACTCCAGGCTGTAACTCCTCCATATACTCTCTGACTCCAGGCTCTAACTCCTCCATATACTCTCTGACTCCAGGCTCTAACTCCTCCATATACTCTCTGACTCCAGGCTCTAACTCCTCCATATACTCTGACTCCAGGCTCTAACTCCTCCATATACTCTCTGACTCCAGGCTCTAACTCCTCCATATACTCTCTGACTCCAGGCTCTAACTCCTCCATATACTCTCTGACTCCAGGCTCTAACTCCTCCATATACTCTCTGACTCCAGGCTCTAACTCCTCCATATACTCTCTGACTCCAGGCTCTAACTCCTCCATATACTCTCTGACTCCAGGCTCTAATCCCTCCATATACTCTGACTCCAGGCTTTATCTCATATACTCTCTGACTCAGGCTCTAACTCTCATTACTTTCTGACTCAGGCTCTATCTCCCCATATACTCTCTGACTCCAGGCTCTAACTCCTCCATATACTCTCTGACTCCAGGCTTCTAACTCCTCCATATACTCTCTGACTCCAGGCTCTAACTCCTCCATATACTCTCTGACTCCAGGCTCTAACTCCTCCATATACTCTCTGACTCCAGGCTCTAACTCCTCCATATACTCTCTGACTCCAGGCTCTAACTCCTCCATATACTCTCTGACTCCAGGCTCTAACTCCTCCATATACTCTCTGACTCCAGGCTCTAACTCCTCCATATACTCTCTGACTCCAGGCTCTAACGCCTCCACATATCTCTGACTCCAGGCTCTAACTCCATATACTCTCTGACTCCAGGCTCTAACTCCTCCATATACTCTCTGACTCCAGGCTCTACCCTCCATATACTCTCTGACTCCAGGCTCTAACTCCTCCATATACTCTCTGACTCCAGGCTCTAACTCCTCCATATACTCTCTGACTCCAGGCTCTAACTCCTCCATATACTCTCTGACTCCAGGCTCTAACTCCTCTCTGACTCCAGGCTCTAACTCTCATATACTCTGACTCCAGGCTCTAACTCCTCCATATACTCTCTGACTCCAGGCTCTAACTCCTCCATATACTCTCTGACTCCAGGCTCTAACTCCTCCATATACTCTCTGACTCCAGGCTCTAACTCCTCCATATCTCTGACTCCAGGCTCTAACTCCTCCATATACTCTCTGACTCCAGGCTCTAACTCCTCCATATACTCTCTGACTCAGGCTCTAACTCCTCCTCTCTGACTCAGGCTCTAACTCCTCCATATACTCTCTGACTCCAGGCTCTAACTCCTCCATATACTCTCTGACTCCAGGCTCTAACTCCTCCATATACTCTCTGACTCCAGGCTCTAACTCCTCCATATACTCTCTGACTCCAGGCTCTAACTCCTCCATATACTCTCTGACTCCAGGCTCTAACTCCTCCATATACTCTCTGACTCCAGGCTCTAACTCCTCCATATACTCTCTGACTCCAGGCTCTAACTCCTCCATATACTCTCTGACTCCAGGCTCTAACTCCTCCATATACTCTCTGACTCCAGGCTCTAACTCCTCCATATACTCTCTGACTCCAGGCTCTAACTCCTCCATATACTCTCTGACTCCAGGCTCTAACTCCTCCATATACTCTCTGACTCCAGGCTCTAACTCCTCCATATACTCTCTGACTCCAGGCTCTAACTCCTCCATATACTCTCTGACTCCAGGCTCTAACTCCTCCATATACTCTCTGACTCCAGGCTCTAACTCCTCATCTCTGACTCCAGGCTCTAACTCCTCCATATACTCTCTGACTCCAGGCTCTAACGCCTCCTCTCTGACTCCAGGCTCTAACTCCTCCATATACTCTCTGACTCCAGGCTCTAACTCCTCCATATACTCTCTGACTCCAGGCTCTAACTCCTCCATATACTCTCTGACTCCAGGCTCTAACTCCTCCATATACTCTCTGACTCCAGGCTCTAACTCCTCCATATACTCTCTGACTCCAGGCTCTAACTCCTCCATATACTCTCTGACTCCAGGCTCTAACTCCTCCATATACTCTCTGACTCCAGGCTCTAACTCCTCCATATACTCTCTGACTCCAGGCTCTAACTCCTCCATATACTCTCTGACTCCAGGCTCTAACTCCTCCATATACTCTCTGACTCCAGGCTCTAACTCCTCCATATACTCTCTGACTCCAGGCTCTAACTCCTCCATATACTCTCTGACTCCAGGCTCTAACTCCTCCATATACTCTCTGACTCCAGGCTCTAATCTCCTATACTCTCTGACTCCAGGCTCTAACTCCTCCATATACTCTCTGACTCCAGGCTCTAACTCCTCTTCTGACTCCAGGCTCTAACTCCTCCATATACTCTCTGACTCCAGGCTCTAACTCCTCCATATACTCTCTGACTCCAGGCTCTAACTCCTCCATATACTCTCTGACTCCAGGCTCTAACTCTCCTCTCTGACTCGATCTAACTTCCATATACTCTCTGACTCCAGGCTCTAACTCCTCCATATACTCTCTGACTCCAGGCTCTAACTCCTCCATATACTCTCTGACTCCAGGCTCTAACTCCTCCATATACTCTCTGACTCCAGGCTCTAACTCCTCCATATACTCTCTGACTCCAGGCTCTAACTCCTCCATATACTCTCTGACTCCAGGCTCTAACTCCTCCATATACTCTCTGACTCCAGGCTCTAACTCCTCCATATACTCTCTGACTCCAGGCTCTAACTCCTCCATATACTCTCTGACTCCAGGCTCTAACTCCTCCATATACTCTCTGACTCCAGGCTCTAACTCCTCCATATACTCTCTGACTCCAGGCTCTAACTCCTCCATATACTCTCTGACTCCAGGCTCTAACTCCTCCATATACTCTCTGACTCCAGGCTCTAACTCCTCCATATACTCTCTGACTCCAGGCTCTAACTCCTCTCTGACTCCAGGCTCTAACTCCTCCATATACTCTCTGACTCCAGGCTCTAACTCCTCCATATACTCTCTGACTCCAGGCTCTAACTCCTCCATATACTCTCTGACTCCAGGCTCTAACTCCTCCATATACTCTCTGACTCAGGCTCTAACTCCTCCATATACTCTCTGACTCCAGGCTCTAACTCCTCCATATACTCTCTGACTCCAGGCTGTAACTCCTCCATATACTCTCTGACTACAGGCTCTAACGCCTCATCTCTTACTCCAGGCTCTAACGCCTCATCTCTGACTCCAGGCTCTAACTCCTCCATATACTCTCTGACTCCAGGCTCTAACTCCTCCATATACTCTCTGACTCCAGGCTCTAACTCCTCCATATACTCTCTGACTCCAGGCTCTAACTCCTCCATATACTCTCTGACTCCAGGCTCTAACTCCTCCATATACTCTCTGACTCCAGGCTCTAACTCCTCCATATACTCTCTGACTCCAGGCTCTAACTCCTCCATATACTCTCTGACTCCAGGCTCTAACTCCTCCATATACTCTCTGACTCCAGGCTCTAACTCCTCCATATACTCTCTGACTCCAGGCTCTAACTCCTCCATATACTCTCTGACTCCAGGCTCTAACTCCTCCATATACTCTCTGACTCCAGGCTCTAACTCCTCCATATACTCTCTGACTCCAGGCTCTAACTCCTCCATATACTCTCTGACTCCAGGCTCTAACTCCTCCATATACTCTCTGACTCCAGGCTCTAACTCCTCCATATACTCTCTGACTCCAGGCTCTAACTCCTCCATATACTCTCTGACTCCAGGCTCTAACTCCTCCATATACTCTCTGACTCCAGGCTCTAACTCCTCCATATACTCTCTGACTCCAGGCTCTAACTCCTCCATATACTCTCTGACTCCAGGCTCTAACGCCTCCTCTCTGACTCCAGGCTCTAACTCCTCCATATACTCTCTGACTCCAGGCTCTAACTCCTCCATATACTCTCTGACTCCAGGCTCTAACTCCTCCATATACTCTCTGACTCCAGGCTCTAACTCCTCCATATACTCTCTGACTCCAGGCTCTAACTCCTCCATATACTCTCTGACTCCAGGCTCTAACTCCTCCATATACTCTCTGACTCCAGGCTCTAACTCCTCCATATACTCTCTGACTCCAGGCTCTAACTCCTCCATATACTCTCTGACTCCAGGCTCTAACTCCTCCATATACTCTCTGACTCCAGGCTCTAACTCCTCCATATAATCTCTGACTCCAGGCTCTAACTCCTCCATATACTCTCTGACTCCAGGCTCTAACTCCTCCATATACTCTCTGACTCCAGGCTCTAACTCCTCCATATACTCTCTGACTCCAGGCTCTAACTCCTCCATATACTCTCTGACTCCAGGCTCTAACTCCTCCATATACTCTCTGACTCCAGGCTGTAACTCCTCCATATACTCTCTGACTCCAGGCTCTAACTCCTCATCTCTGACTCCAGGCTCTAACGCCTCCTCTCTGACTCCAGGCTCTAACTCCTCCATATACTCTCTGACTCCAGGCTCTAACTCCTCCATATACTCTCTGACTCCAGGCTCTAACTCCTCCATATACTCTCTGACTCCAGGCTCTAACTCCTCCATATACTCTCTGACTCCAGGCTCTAACTCCTCCATATACTCTCTGACTCCAGGCTCTAACTCCTCCATATACTCTCTGACTCCAGGCTCTAACTCCTCCATATACTCTCTGACTCCAGGCTCTAACTCCTCCATATACTCTCTGACTCCAGGCTCTAACTCCTCCATATACTCTCTGACTCCAGGCTCTAACTCCTCCATATACTCTCTGACTCCAGGCTGTAACTCCTCCATATACTCTCTGACTCCAGGCTCTAACTCCTCCATATACTGTCTGACTCCAGGCTCTAACTCCTCCATATACTCTCTGACTCCAGGCTCTAACTCCAAAATATAATCTCTGACTCCAAGCTGTAACTCCTCTATATACTCTCTGACACCAGGCTCTAACTCCTCATCTCTGACTCCAGGCTCTAACGCCTCCTCTCTGACTCCAGGCTCTAACTCCTCCATATACTCTCTGACTCCAGGCTCTAACTCCTCCATATACTCTCTGACTCCAGGCTCTAACTCCTCCATATACTCTCTGACTCCAGGCTCTAACTCCTCCATATACTCTCTGATTCCAGGCTCTATCTCCTCCATAAACTCTCTGACGCCAGGCTCTAACTCCTCCATATACTCTCTGACTCCAGGCTCTAACTCCTCCATATAATCTCTGACTCCAGGCTCTAACTCCTCCATATACTCTCTGACTCCAGGCTCTAACTCCTCCATATACTCTCTGACTCCAGGCTCTAACTCCTCCATATACTCTCTGACTCCAGGCTCTAACTCCTCCATATACTCTCTGACTCCAGGCTCTAACTCCTCCATATACTCTCTGACTCCATCATAACTCCTCCATATACTCTCTGACTCCAGGCTTCTAACTCCTCCATATACTCTCTGACTCCAGGCTCTAACTCCTCCATATACTCTCTGACTCCAGGCTTCTAACTCCATATCTCTGACTCAGGCTCTAACTCATATACTCTCTGACTCCAGGCTCTAACTCCTCCATATACTCTCTGACTCCAGGCTCTAACTCCTCCATATACTCTCTGACTCCAGGCTCTAACTCCTCCATATACTCTCTGACTCCAGGCTCTAACTCCTCCATATACTCTCTGACTCCAGGCTCTAACTCCTCCATATACTCTCTGACTCCAGGCTCTAACTCCTCCATATACTCTCTGACTCCAGGCTCTAACTCCTCCATATACTCTCTGACTCCAGGCTCTAACTCCTCCATACTCTCTGACTCCAGGCTCTAACTCCTCCATATACTCTCTGACTCCAGGCTCTAACTCCTCCATATACTCTCTGACTCCAGGCTCTAACTCCTCCATATACTCTCTGACTCCAGGCTCTAACTCCTCCATATACTCTCTGACTCCAGGCTCTAACTCCTCCATATACTCTCTGACTCCAGGCTCTAACTCCTCCATATACTCTCTGACTCCAGGCTCTAACTCCTCCATATACTCTCTGACTCCAGGCTCTAACTCCTCCATATACTCTCTGACTCCAGGCTCTAACTCCTCCATATACTCTCTGACTCCAGGCTCTAACTCCTCCATATACTCTCTGACTCCAGGCTCTAACTCCTCCATATACTCTCTGACTCCAGGCTCTAACTCCTCCATATACTCTCTGACTCCAGGCTCTAACTCCTCCATATACTCTCTGACTCCAGGCTCTAACTCCTCCATATACTCTCTGACTCCAGGCTGTAACTCCTCCATATACTCTCTGACTCCAGGCTCTAACTCCTCCATATACTCTCTGACTCCAGGCTCTAACTCCTCCTCTCTGACTCCAGGCTCTAACTCCTCCATATACTCTCTGACTCCAGGCTCTAACTCCTCCATATACTCTCTGACTCCAGGCTCTAACTCCTCCATATACTCTCTGACTCCAGGCTGTAACTCCTCCATATACTCTCTGACTCCAGGCTCTAACTCCTCCATATACTCTCTGACTCCAGGCTCTAACTCCTCCATATACTCTCTGACTCCAGGCTCTAACTCCTCCATATACTCTCTGACTCCAGGCTCTAACTCCTCCATATACTCTCTGACTCCAGGCTCTAACTCCTCCATATACTCTCTGACTCCAGGCTCTAACGCCTCCTCTCTGACTCCAGGCTCTAACTCCTCCATATACTCTCTGACTCCAGGCTCTAACTCCTCCTATACTCTCTGACTTCCAGGCTCTAACTCCTCCTCTCTCTGACTCCAGGCTCCTAACCCTCCATATCTCTCTGACTCCAGGCTCTAACTCCTCCTCTCTGACTCCAGGCTCTAACTCCTCCATATACTCTCTGACTCCAGGCTCTAACTCCTCCATATACTCTCTGACTCCAGGCTCTAACTCCTCCATATACTCTCTGACTCCAGGCTCTAACTCCTCCATATACTCTCTGACTCCAGGCTCTAACTCCTAATACTGTCTGACTCCAGGCTCTAACTCCTCCATATACTCTCTGACTCCAGGCTCTAACTCCTCCATATACTCTCTGACTCCAGGCTCTAACTCCTCCATATACTCTCTGACTCCAGGCTCTAACTCCTCCATATACTCTCTGACTCCAGGCTCTAACTCCTCCATAAACTCTCTGACTCCAGGCTCTAACTCCTCCATATACTCTCTGACTCCAGGCTCTAACTCCTCCATAAACTCTCTGACTCCAGGCTCTAACTCCTCCATATACTCTCTGACTCCAGGCTCTAACGCATCCTCTCTGACTCCAGGCTCTAACTCCTCCATATACTCTCTGACTCCAGGCTCTAACTCCTCCATATACTCTCTGACTCCAGGCTGTAACTCCTCCATATACTCTCTGACTCCAGGCTCTATCTCCTCCATAAACTCTCTGACTCCAGGCTCTAACTCCTCCATAAACTCTCTGACTCCAGGCTCTAACTCCTCCATATACTCTCTGACTCCAGGCTCCATTTCCTCCATAATCTCTCTGACTTCAGGTTCTAACTCCTCCATATACTCTCTGACACCAGGCTCTAACTCCTCCATATACTCTCTGACATACTCTCCAGAAAATGATGTCATGGCTTTAGAAGCTTCTGATAGGCTAATTGACCAAATTTGAGTCAATTGGAGGTGTACATGTGGATGTATTTCAAGGCCTACCTTCAAACTCAGTGCCTCTTTGCTTGACATCATGGGAAAATAAAAAGAAATCAGCCAAGACCTCAGAAAAAAAATTGTAGACCACCACAAGTCTGGTTCATCTTCGGAGCAATTTCCAAACGTACCACGTTCATCTGTACAAACAATAGTATGCAAGTATAAACACATGGGACCACGCAGCCGTCACACCGCTCAGGAAGGAGACGCGGTCTGTCTCCTAGAGATGAACGTACTTTGGTGTGAAAATTGCAAATCAATCCCAGAACAACAGCAAAGGACCTTGTGTATTTTACCTTTATTTAATTAGGCAAGTCAGTTAAGAACAAATTCTTATTTACAATGACCCCCTACACCGGCCAAACCCGGACCAATTGTGCGCCGCCCTATGGGACTCCCAATCACGGCCGGTTGTGATACAGCCTGGAATCGAACCAAGAGGTCTGTAGTGACGCCTCAAGCACTGAGATGCAGTGCCTTAGACCACTGCGCCACTCGGGAGCCCAGATACTTGAGGAAACAGGTACAAAAGTATCTATATCCGCAGTAAAACGAGATAACCTGAAAGGCTCAGCAAGGAAGAAGCCACTGCTCCAAAACCGCCATAAAAAAGCCAGACTACGGTTTGCAACTGCACATGGGGACAAAGATCTTACTTTTTGTAGAAAATGTCCTCTGGTCTGATGAAACAAAAATAGAACTGTTTGGCCATAATGACCATTGTTATGTTTGGAGGAAAAAGGGGGTTCTTGCAAGCCGAAGAACCCCATCCCAACCACGAAGCACGGGGGTGGCAGCATCATGCTGTGGGGGTGCTTTGCTACAGGAGGGACTGGTGCACTTCACAAAATAGATGTCATCATGAGGAAGGAAAATGATGTGGATATATTGAAGCAACATCTCAAGACATCAGTCAGAAGCTTGGTCGCAAATGGGTCTTCCAAATGGACAATGACCCCAGGCATACTTCCAAAGTTGTGGCAAAATGGCTTAAGGACATCAAAGTAAAGGTATTGGAGTGGCCATCACAAAGCCCTGACCTCAATCCTATAGAACATTTGTGGGCAGAGCTGAAGCATGTGTGAGCAAGGAGGCCTACAAACCTGATTCAGTTACACCAGCTCTGTCAGGAGGAATGGGCCAAAATTCACCCAAGTTATTGTGGGAAGATTGTGGAAGGCTACCCGAAACGTTTGACCCAAGTTAAACAATTTAAAGGCAATGCTACCAAATACTAATTGAGTGTATGTAAACTTCTGACCCACTGGGAATGTGATGAAAGAAATAAAAGCTGAAATAAATCATTCTCTCTCGTATTATTCTGACATTTCACATTCTTAAAATAAAGTGGTGATCCTAACTGACCTAAGTCAGGGAATTTTTACTAGGATTAAATGTCAGGAATTGTGAAAAACTGAGTTTAAATGTATTTGGCTAAGGTGTATGTAAACTTCCCACTTCAACTGTAAATATAACAGGTGCTGGTGTAACTGACTGTCTTTATACCAGTGTATAAAGCTATGAGAGAGACATGACACAAACCCCCACAGAAAGTATACCTGCCTCTGTGTGTGTTAGAGAGAAAGAGCGAGAGATGGAAAATGTGTGTGTGTTTACCCAGTAACAATCTCCCATGGTGGCAGCTCGATGGTTTCAAACTCTCCTTCTGCTCCCTCTGTTAGCTCCTCCGTTCCACCGCTCCTCTTCTTCACCACCCCTGGTTGGGGTTGGTATCCCGTCTTCACAACTTGGTATCCTGTCTTCAACATTTTCTCTTTCTCTTCCTCCTTCTCCTTCTCCTTCTCCTTCTCTTTCTCTTTCTCTTTCTCCTTCTCCTTCTCCTTCTCCTTCTCCTTCTCCCTCTCCTT
>NW_025533878.1:0-25000 GCF_020615455.1 Coregonus clupeaformis | reverse complement strand
CTACAGGTTTCAGACCTAAACACTATAGTCCATGTAGCCTACAGGTTTCAGACCTAAACACTATAGTCCATGTAGCCTACAGGTTTCAGACCTAAACACTATAGTCCATGTAGCCTACAGGTTTCAGACCTAAACACTATAGTCCATGTAGCCTACAGGTTTCAGACCTAAACACTATAGTCCATGTAGCCTACAGGTTTCAGACCTAAACACTATAGTCCATGTAGCCTACAGGTTTCAGACCTAAACACTATAGTCCATGTAGCCTACAGGTTTCAGACCTAAACACTATAGTCCATGTAGCCTACAGGTTTCAGACCTAACCTAAACACTATAGTCCATGTAGCCTACAGGTTTCAGACCTAAACACTATAGTCCATGTAGCCTACAGGTTTCAGACCTAAACACTATAGTCCATGTAGCCTACAGGTTTCAGACCTAAACACTATAGTCCATGTAGCCTACAGGTTTCAGACCTAAACACTATAGTCCATGTAGCCTACATGTTTTAGACCTAAACACTATAGTCCATGTATCCTACAGGTTTCAGACCTAAACACTATAGTCCATGTAGCCTACAGGTTTCAGACCTAAACACTATAGTCCATGTAGCCTACAGGTTTCAGACCTAAACACTATAGTCCATGTAGCCTACAGGTTTCAGACCTAAACACTATAGTCCATGTAGCCTACAGGTTTCAGACCTAAACACTATAGTCCATGTAGCCTACAGGTTTCAGACCTAAACACTATAGTCCATGTAGCCTACAGGTTTCAGACCTAAACACTATAGTCCATGTAGCCTACAGGTTTCAGACCTAAACACTATAGTCCATGTAGCCTACAGGTTTCAGACCTAAACACTATAGTCCATGTAGCCTACAGGTTTCAGACCTAAACACTATAGTCCATGTAGCCTACAGGTTTCAGACCTACTAAACACTATAGTCCATGTAGCCTACAGGTTTCAGACCTAAACACTATAGTCCATGTAGCCTACAGGTTTCAGACCTAAACACTATAGTCCATGTAGCCTACAGGTTTCAGACCTAAACACTATAGTCCATGTAGCCTACAGGTTTCAGACCTAAACACTATAGTCCATGTAGCCTACATGTTTTAGACCTAAACACTATAGTCCATGTATCCTTTCAGACCTAAACACTATAGTCCATGTACCCTACAGGTTTCAGACCTAAACACTATAGTCCATGTAGCCTACAGGTTTCAGACCTAAACACTATAGTCCATGTAGCCTACAGGTTTCAGACCTAAACACTATAGTCCATGTACCCTACAGGTTTCAGACCTAAACACTATAGTCCATGTACCCTACAGGTTTCAGACCTAAACACTATAGTCCATGTAGCCTACAGGTTTCAGACCTAAACACTATAGTCCATGTAGCCTACAGGTTTCAGACCTAAACACTATAGTCCATGTAGCCTACAGGTTTCAGACCTAAACACTATAGTCCATGTAGCCTACAGGTTTCAGACCTAAACACTATAGTCCATGTAGCCTACAGGTTTCAGACCTAAACACTATAGTCCATGTAGCCTACAGGTTTCAGACCTAAACACTATAGTCCATGTACCCTACAGGTTTCAGACCTAAACACTATAGTCCATGTAGCCTACAGGTTTCAGACTGCCTAAACACTATAGTCCATGTAGCCTACAGGTTTCAGACCTAAACACTATAGTCCATGTAGCCTACAGGTTTCAGACCTAAACACTATAGTCCATGTAGCCTACAGGTTTCAGACCTAAACACTATAGTCCATGTAGCCTACAGGTTTCAGACCTAAACACTATAGTCCATGTAGCCTACAGGTTTCAGACCTAAACACTATAGTCCATGTAGCCTACAGGTTTCAGACCTAAACACTATAGTCCATGTAGCCTACAGGTTTCAGACCTAAACACTATAGTCCATGTAGCCTACAGGTTTCAGACCTAAACACTATAGTCCATGTAGCCTACAGGTTTCAGACCTAAACACTATAGTCCATGTAGCCTACAGGTTTCAGACCTAAACACTATAGTCCATGTAGCCTACAGGTTTCAGACCTAAACACTATAGTCCATGTAGCCTACAGGTTTCAGACCTAAACACTATAGTCCATGTAGCCTACAGGTTTCAGACCTAAACACTATAGTCCATGTAGCCTACAGGTTTCAGACCTAAACACTATAGTCCATGTAGCCTACATGTTTTAGACCTAAACACTATAGTCCATGTATCCTTTCAGACCTAAACACTATAGTCCATGTACCCTACAGGTTTCAGACCTAAACACTATAGTCCATGTAGCCTACAGGTTTCAGACCTAAACACTATAGTCCATGTAGCCTACAGGTTTCAGACCTAAACACTATAGTCCATGTAGCCTACAGGTTTCAGACCTAAACACTATAGTCCATGTAGCCTACAGGTTTCAGACCTAAACACTATAGTCCATGTAGCCTACAGGTTTCAGACCTAAACACTATAGTCCATGTAGCCTACAGGTTTCAGACCTAAACACTATAGTCCATGTAGCCTACAGGTTTCAGACCTAAACACTATAGTCCATGTACCCTACAGGTTTCAGACCTAAACACTATAGTCCATGTAGCCTACAGGTTTCAGACTGCTATGGACCTAAACACTATAGTCCATGTAGCCTACAGGTTTCAGACTTAAACACTATAGTCCATGTAGCCTACAGGTTTCAGACCTAAACACTATAGTCCATGTAGCCTACAGGTTTCAGACCTAAACACTATAGTCCATGTAGCCTACAGGTTTCAGACCTAAACACTATAGTCCATGTAGCCTACATGTTTTAGACCTAAACACTATAGTCCATGTATCCTTTCAGACCTAAACACTATAGTCCATGTACCCTACAGGTTTCAGACCTAAACACTATAGTCCATGTAGCCTACAGGTTTCAGACCTAAACACTATAGTCCATGTAGCCTACAGGTTTCAGACCTAAACACTATAGTCCATGTACCCTACAGGTTTCAGACCTAAACACTATAGTCCATGTACCCTACAGGTTTCAGACCTAAACACTATAGTCCATGTAGCCTACAGGTTTCAGACCTAAACACTATAGTCCATGTAGCCTACAGGCTTCAGACCTAAACACTATAGTCCATGTAGCCTACAGGTTTCAGACCTAAACACTATAGTCCATGTAGCCTACAGGTTTCAGACCTAAACACTATAGTCCATGTAGCCTACAGGTTTCAGACCTAAACACTATAGTCCATGTAGCCTACAGGTTTCAGACCTAAACACTATAGTCCATGTAGCCTACAGGTTTCAGACCTAAACACTATAGTCCATGTAGCCTACAGGTTTCAGACTGCTATGGACCTAAACACTATAGTCCATGTAGCCTACAGGTTTCAGACCTAAACACTATAGTCCATGTAGCCTACAGGTTTCAGACCTAAACACTATAGTCCATGTAGCCTACAGGTTTCAGACCTAAACACTATAGTCCATGTAGCCTACAGGTTTCAGACCTAAACACTATAGTCCATGTAGCCTACAGGTTTCAGACCTAAACACTATAGTCCATGTAGCCTACAGGTTTCAGACCTAAACACTATAGTCCATGTAGCCTACAGGTTTCAGACCTAAACACTATAGTCCATGTAGCCTACAGGTTTCAGACCTAAACACTATAGTCCATGTAGCCTACAGGTTTCAGACCTAAACACTATAGTCCATGTAGCCTACAGGTTTCAGACCTAAACACTATAGTCCATGTAGCCTACAGGTTTCAGACCTAAACACTATAGTCCATGTAGCCTACAGGTTTCAGACCTAAACACTATAGTCCATGTAGCCTACAGGTTTCAGACCTAAACACTATAGTCCATGTAGCCTACAGGTTTCAGACCTAAACACTATAGTCCATGTAGCCTACAGGTTTCAGACCTAAACACTATAGTCCATGTAGCCTACAGGTTTCAGACCTAAACACTATAGTCCATGTAGCCTACAGGTTTCAGACCTAAACACTATAGTCCATGTAGCCTACAGGTTTCAGACCTAAACACTATAGTCCATGTAGCCTACAGGTTTCAGACCTAAACACTATAGTCCATGTAGCCTACAGGTTTCAGACCTAAACACTATAGTCCATGTAGCCTACAGGTTTCAGACCTAAACACTATAGTCCATGTAGCCTACAGGTTTCAGACCTAAACACTATAGTCCATGTAGCCTACAGGTTTCAGACCTAAACACTATAGTCCATGTAGCCTACAGGTTTCAGACCTAAACACTATAGTCCATGTAGCCTACAGGTTTCAGACCTAAACACTATAGTCCATGTACCCTACAGGTTTCAGACCTAAACACTATAGTCCATGTAGCCTACAGGTTTCAGACCTAAACACTATAGTCCATGTAGCCCTACAGGTTTCAGACCTAAACACTATAGTCCATGTAGCCTACAGGTTTCAGACCCTAAACACTATAGTCCATGTAGCCTACAGGTTTCAGACCTAAACACTATAGTCCATGTAGCCTACAGGTTTCAGACCTAAACACTATAGTCCATGTAGCCTACAGGTTTCAGACCTAAACACTATAGTCCATGTAGCCTACAGGTTTCAGACCCAAAACACTATAGTCCATGTAGCCTACAGGTTTCAGACCTAAACACTATAGTCCATGTAGCCTACAGGTTTCAGACCTAAACACTATAGTCCATGTAGCCTACAGGTTTCAGACCTAAACACTATAGTCCATGTAGCCTACAGGTTTCAGACCTAAACACTATAGTCCATGTAGCCTACAGGTTTCAGACCTAAACACTATAGTCCATGTACCCTACAGGTTTCAGACCTAAACACTATAGTCCATGTAGCCTACAGGTTTCAGACCTAAACACTATAGTCCATGTAGCCTACAGGTTTCAGACCTAAACACTATAGTCCATGTAGCCTACAGGTTTCAGACCTAAACACTATAGTCCATGTAGCCTACAGGTTTCAGACCTAAACACTATAGTCCATGTAGCCTACAGGTTTCAGACCTAAACACTATAGTCCATGTAGCCTACAGGTTTCAGACCTAAACACTATAGTCCATGTAGCCTACAGGTTTCAGACCTAAACACTATAGTCCATGTAGCCTACAGGTTTCAGACCTAAACACTATAGTCCATGTAGCCTACAGGTTTCAGACCTAAACACTATAGTCCATGTAGCCTACAGGTTTCAGACCTAAACACTATAGTCCATGTAGCCTACAGGTTTCAGACCTAAACACTATAGTCCATGTATCCTACAGGTTTCAGACCTAAACACTATAGTCCATGTATCCTACAGGTTTCAGACCTAAACACTATAGTCCATGTAGCCACCTACAGGTTTCAGACCTAAACACTATAGTCCATGTAGCCTACAGGTTTCAGACCTAAACACTATAGTCCATGTAGCCTACAGGTTTCAGACCTAAACACTATAGTCCATGTAGCCTACAGGTTTCAGACCTAAACACTATAGTCCATGTAGCCTACAGGTTTCAGACCTAAACACTATAGTCCATGTAGCCTACAGGTTTCAGACCTAAACACTATAGTCCATGTAGCCTACAGGTTTCAGACCTAAACACTATAGTCCATGTAGCCTACAGGTTTCAGACCTAAACACTATAGTCCATGTAGCCTACAGGTTTCAGACCTAAACACTATAGTCCATGTAGCCTACAGGTTTCAGACCTAAACACTATAGTCCATGTAGCCTACAGGTTTCAGACCTAAACACTATAGTCCATGTAGCCTACAGGTTTCAGACCTAAACACTATAGTCCATGTAGCCTACAGGTTTCAGACCTAAACACTATAGTCCATGTAGCCTACAGGTTTCAGACTCCTAAACACTATAGTCCATGTAGCCTACAGGTTTCAGACCTAAACACTATAGTCCATGTAGCCTACAGGTTTCAGACCTAAACACTATAGTCCATGTAGCCTACAGGTTTCAGACCTAAACACTATAGTCCATGTAGCCTACAGGTTTCAGACCTAAACACTATAGTCCATGTAGCCTACAGGTTTCAGACCTAAACACTATAGTCCATGTAGCCTACAGGTTTCAGACCTAAACACTATAGTCCATGTAGCCTACAGGTTTCAGACCTAAACACTATAGTCCATGTAGCCTACAGGTTTCAGACCTAAACACTATAGTCCATGTAGCCTACAGGTTTCAGACCTAAACACTATAGTCCATGTAGCCTACAGGTTTCAGACCTAAACACTATAGTCCATGTAGCCTACAGGTTTCAGACCTAAACACTATAGTCCATGTAGCCTACAGGTTTCAGACCTAAACACTATAGTCCATGTAGCCTACAGGTTTCAGACCTAAACACTATAGTCCATGTACCCTACAGGTTTCAGACCTAAACACTATAGTCCATGTAGCCTACAGGTTTCAGACCTAAACACTATAGTCCATGTAGCCTACAGGTTTCAGACCTAAACACTATAGTCCATGTAGCCTACAGGTTTCAGACCTAAACACTATAGTCCATGTAGCCTACAGGTTTCAGACCTAAACACTATAGTCCATGTAGCCTACAGGTTTCAGACCTAAACACTATAGTCCATGTAGCCTACAGGTTTCAGACCTAAACACTATAGTCCATGTAGCCTACAGTTTCAGACCTAAACACTATAGTCCATGTACCCTACAGGTTTCAGACCTAAACACTATAGTCCATGTATCCTACAGGTTTCAGACCTAAACACTATAGTCCATGTAGCCTACAGGTTTCAGACCTAAACACTATAGTCCATGTAGCCTACAGGTTTCAGACCTAAACACTATAGTCCATGTACCCTACAGGTTTCAGACCTAAACACTATAGTCCATGTAGCCTACAGGTTTCAGACCTAAACACTATAGTCCATGTAGCCTACAGGCTTCAGACCTAAACACTATAGTCCATGTAGCCTACAGGTTTCAGACCTAAACACTATAGTCCATGTAGCCTACAGGTTTCAGACCTAAACACTATAGTCCATGTAGCCTACAGGTTTCAGACCTAAACACTATAGTCCATGTAGCCTACAGGTTTCAGACCTAAACACTATAGTCCATGTAGCCCTACAGGTTTCAGACCTAAACACTATAGTCCATGTAGCCTACAGGTTTCAGACTGCTATGACCTAAACACTATAGTCCATGTAGCCTACAGGTTTCAGACCTAAACACTATAGTCCATGTAGCCTACAGGTTTCAGACCTAAACACTATAGTCCATGTAGCCTACAGGTTTCAGACCTAAACACTATAGTCCATGTAGCCTACAGGTTTCAGACCTAAACACTATAGTCCATGTAGCCTACATGTTTTAGACCTAAACACTATAGTCCATGTATCCTTTCAGACCTAAACACTATAGTCCATGTACCCTACAGGTTTCAGACCTAAACACTATAGTCCATGTAGCCTACAGGTTTCAGACCTAAACACTATAGTCCATGTAGCCTACAGGTTTCAGACCTAAACACTATAGTCCATGTAGCCTACAGGTTTCAGACCTAAACACTATAGTCCATGTATCTACAGGTTTCAGACCTAAACACTATAGTCCATGTAGCCTACAGGTTTCAGACCTAAACACTATAGTCCATGTAGCCTACAGGTTTCAGACCTAAACACTATAGTCCATGTAGCCTACAGGTTTCAGACCTAAACACTATAGTCCATGTAGCCTACAGGTTTCAGACCTAAACACTATAGTCCATGTAGCCTACAGGTTTCAGACCTCTAAACACTATAGTCCATGTAGCCTACAGGTTTCAGACCTAAACACTATAGTCCATGTAGCCTACAGGTTTCAGACCTAAACACTATAGTCCATGTAGCCTACAGGTTTCAGACCTAAACACTATAGTCCATGTAGCCTACAGGTTTCAGACCTAAACACTATAGTCCATGTAGCCTACAGGTTTCAGACCTAAACACTATAGTCCATGTAGCCTACAGGTTTCAGACCTAAACACTATAGTCCATGTAGCCTACAGGTTTCAGACCTAAACACTATAGTCCATGTAGCCTACAGGTTTCAGACCTAAACACTATAGTCCATGTAGCCTACAGGTTTCAGACCTAAACACTATAGTCCATGTAGCCTACAGGTTTCAGACCTAAACACTATAGTCCATGTAGCCTACAGGTTTCAGACCTAAACACTATAGTCCATGTAGCCTACAGGTTTCAGACCTAAACACTATAGTCCATGTAGCCTACAGGTTTCAGACCTAAACACTATAGTCCATGTAGCCTACAGGTTTCAGACCTAAACACTATAGTCCATGTAGCCTACAGGTTTCAGACCTAAACACTATAGTCCATGTAGCCTACAGGTTTCAGACCTAAACACTATAGTCCATGTAGCCTACAGGTTTCAGACCTAAACACTATAGTCCATGTAGCCTACAGGTTTCAGACCTAAACACTATAGTCCATGTAGCCTACAGGTTTCAGACCTAAACACTATAGTCCATGTAGCCTACAGGTTTCAGACCTAAACACTATAGTCCATGTAGCCCTACAGGTTTCAGACCTAAACACTATAGTCCATGTAGCCTACAGGTTTCAGACCTAAACACTATAGTCCATGTAGCCTACAGGTTTCAGACCTAAACACTATAGTCCATGTAGCCTACAGGTTTCAGACCTAAACACTATAGTCCATGTAGCCTACAGGTTTCAGACCTAAACACTATAGTCCATGTAGCCTACAGGTTTCAGACCTAAACACTATAGTCCATGTAGCCTACAGGTTTCAGACCTAAACACTATAGTCCATGTAGCCTACAGGTTTCAGACCTAAACACTATAGTCCATGTAGCCTACAGGTTTCAGACTCCCTAAACACTATAGTCCATGTAGCCTACAGGTTTCAGACCTAAACACTATAGTCCATGTAGCCTACAGGTTTCAGACCTAAACACTATAGTCCATGTAGCCTACAGGTTTCAGACCTAAACACTATAGTCCATGTAGCCTACAGGTTTCAGACCTAAACACTATAGTCCATGTAGCCTACAGGTTTCAGACCTAAACACTATAGTCCATGTAGCCTACAGGTTTCAGACCTAAACACTATAGTCCATGTACCCTACAGGTTTCAGACCTAAACACTATAGTCCATGTAGCCTACAGGTTTCAGACCTAAACACTATAGTCCATGTAGCCTACAGGTTTCAGACCTAAACACTATAGTCCATGTAGCCTACAGGTTTCAGACCTAAACACTATAGTCCATGTAGCCTACAGGTTTCAGACCTAAACACTATAGTCCATGTAGCCTACAGGTTTCAGACCTAAACACTATAGTCCATGTAGCCTACAGGTTTCAGACCTAAACACTATAGTCCATGTAGCCTACAGGTTTCAGACCTAAACACTATAGTCCATGTAGCCTACAGGTTTCAGACCTAAACACTATAGTCCATGTAGCCTACAGGTTTCAGACCTAAACACTATAGTCCATGTAGCCTACAGGTTTCAGACCTAAACACTATAGTCCATGTAGCCTACAGGTTTCAGACCTAAACACTATAGTCCATGTAGCCTACAGGTTTCAGACCTAAACACTATAGTCCATGTAGCCTACAGGTTTCAGACCTAAACACTATAGTCCATGTAGCCTACAGGTTTCAGACCTAAACACTATAGTCCATGTAGCCTACAGGTTTCAGACCTAAACACTATAGTCCATGTAGCCTACAGGTTTCAGACCTAAACACTATAGTCCATGTAGCCTACAGGTTTCAGACCTAAACACTATAGTCCATGTACCCTACAGGTTTCAGACCTAAACACTATAGTCCATGTAGCCTACAGGTTTCAGACCTAAACACTATAGTCCATGTAGCCTACAGGTTTCAGACCTAAACACTATAGTCCATGTAGCCTACAGGTTTCAGACCTAAACACTATAGTCCATGTAGCCTACAGGTTTCAGACCTAAACACTATAGTCCATGTAGCCTACAGGTTTCAGACCTAAACACTATAGTCCATGTAGCCTACAGGTTTCAGACCTAAACACTATAGTCCATGTAGCCTACAGGTTTCAGACCTAAACACTATAGTCCATGTAGCCTACAGGTTTCAGACCTAAACACTATAGTCCATGTAGCCTACAGGTTTCAGACTGCTTGGACCTAAACACTATAGTCCATGTAGCCTACAGGTTTCAGACCTAAACACTATAGTCCATGTAGCCTACAGGTTTCAGACCTAAACACTATAGTCCATGTAGCCTACAGGTTTCAGACCTAAACACTATAGTCCATGTAGCCTACAGGTTTCAGACCTAAACACTATAGTCCATGTAGCCTACATGTTTCAGACCTAAACACTATAGTCCATGTATCCTCAGGTTTCAGACCTAAACACTATAGTCCATGTACCCTACAGGTTTCAGACCTAAACACTATAGTCCATGTAGCCTACAGGTTTCAGACCTAAACACTATAGTCCATGTAGCCTACAGGTTTCAGACCTAAACACTATAGTCCATGTAGCCTACAGGTTTCAGACCTAAACACTATAGTCCATGTAGCCTACAGGTTTCAGACCTAAACACTATAGTCCATGTAGCCTACAGGTTTCAGACCTAAACACTATAGTCCATGTAGCCTACAGGTTTCAGACCTAAACACTATAGTCCATGTAGCCTACAGGTTTCAGACCTAAACACTATAGTCCATGTAGCCTACAGGTTTCAGACCTAAACACTATAGTCCATGTAGCCTACAGGTTTCAGACCCTAAACACTATAGTCCATGTAGCCTACAGGTTTCAGACCTAAACACTATAGTCCATGTAGCCTACAGGTTTCAGACCTAAACACTATAGTCCATGTAGCCTACAGGTTTCAGACCTAAACACTATAGTCCATGTAGCCTACAGGTTTCAGACCTAAACACTATAGTCCATGTAGCCTACAGGTTTCAGACCTAAACACTATAGTCCATGTAGCCTACAGGTTTCAGACCTAAACACTATAGTCCATGTAGCCTACAGGTTTCAGACCTAAACACTATAGTCCATGTAGCCTACAGGTTTCAGACCTAAACACTATAGTCCATGTAGCCTACAGGTTTCAGACCTAAACACTATAGTCCATGTAGCCTACAGGTTTCAGACCTAAACACTATAGTCCATGTAGCCTACAGGTTTCAGACCTAAACACTATAGTCCATGTAGCCTACAGGTTTCAGACCTAAACACTATAGTCCATGTAGCCTACAGGTTTCAGACCTAAACACTATAGTCCATGTAGCCTACAGGTTTCAGACCTAAACACTATAGTCCATGTAGCCTACAGGTTTCAGACCTAAACACTATAGTCCATGTAGCCTACAGGTTTCAGACCTAAACACTATAGTCCATGTAGCCTACAGGTTTCAGACCTAAACACTATAGTCCATGTAGCCTACAGGTTTCAGACCTAAACACTATAGTCCATGTAGCCTACAGGTTTCAGACCTAAACACTATAGTCCATGTAGCCTACAGGTTTCAGACCTAAACACTATAGTCCATGTAGCCTACAGGTTTCAGACCTAAACACTATAGTCCATGTAGCCTACAGGTTTCAGACCTAAACACTATAGTCCATGTAGCCTACAGGTTTCAGACCTAAACACTATAGTCCATGTAGCCTACAGGTTTCAGACCTAAACACTATAGTCCATGTAGCCTACAGGTTTCAGACCTAAACACTATAGTCCATGTAGCCTACAGGTTTCAGACCTAAACACTATAGTCCATGTAGCCTACAGGTTTCAGACCTAAACACTATAGTCCATGTAGCCTACAGGTTTCAGACCTAAACACTATAGTCCATGTACCCTACAGGTTTCAGACCTAAACACTATAGTCCATGTAGCCTACAGGTTTCAGACCTAAACACTATAGTCCATGTAGCCTACAGGTTTCAGACCTAAACACTATAGTCCATGTAGCCTACAGGTTTCAGACCTAAACACTATAGTCCATGTAGCCTACAGGTTTCAGACCTAAACACTATAGTCCATGTAGCCTACAGGTTTCAGACCTAAACACTATAGTCCATGTAGCCTACAGGTTTCAGACCTAAACACTATAGTCCATGTAGCCTACAGGTTTCAGACCTAAACACTATAGTCCATGTAGCCTACAGGTTTCAGACCTAAACACTATAGTCCATGTAGCCTACAGGTTTCAGACCTAAACACTATAGTCCATGTAGCCTACAGGTTTCAGACCTAAACACTATAGTCCATGTAGCCTACAGGTTTCAGACCTAAACACTATAGTCCATGTAGCCTACAGGTTTCAGACCTAAACACTATAGTCCATGTAGCCTACAGGTTTCAGACCTAAACACTATAGTCCATGTAGCCTACAGGTTTCAGACCTAAACACTATAGTCCATGTAGCCTACAGGTTTCAGACCTAAACACTATAGTCCATGTAGCCTACAGGTTTCAGACCTAAACACTATAGTCCATGTAGCCTACAGGTTTCAGACCTAAACACTATAGTCCATGTAGCCTACAGGTTTCAGACCTAAACACTATAGTCCATGTAGCCTACAGGTTTCAGACCTAAACACTATAGTCCATGTAGCCTACAGGTTTCAGACCTAAACACTATAGTCCATGTAGCCTACAGGTTTCAGACCTAAACACTATAGTCCATGTAGCCTACAGGTTTCAGACCTAAACACTATAGTCCATGTAGCCTACAGGTTTCAGACCTAAACACTATAGTCCATGTAGCCTACAGGTTTCAGACCTAAACACTATAGTCCATGTAGCCTACAGGTTTCAGACCTAAACACTATAGTCCATGTAGCCTACAGGTTTCAGACCTAAACACTATAGTCCATGTAGCCTACAGGTTTCAGACCTAAACACTATAGTCCATGTAGCCTACAGGTTTCAGACCTAAACACTATAGTCCATGTAGCCTACAGGTTTCAGACCTAAACACTATAGTCCATGTAGCCTACAGGTTTCAGACCTAAACACTATAGTCCATGTAGCCTACAGGTTTCAGACCTAAACACTATAGTCCATGTAGCCTACAGGTTTCAGACCTAAACACTATAGTCCATGTAGCCTACAGGTTTCAGACCTAAACACTATAGTCCATGTAGCCTACAGGTTTCAGACCTAAACACTATAGTCCATGTAGCCTACAGGTTTCAGACCTAAACACTATAGTCCATGTAGCCTACAGGTTTCAGACCTAAACACTATAGTCCATGTAGCCTACAGGTTTCAGACCTAAACACTATAGTCCATGTAGCCTACAGGTTTCAGACCTAAACACTATAGTCCATGTAGCCTACAGGTTTCAGACCTAAACACTATAGTCCATGTAGCCTACAGGTTTCAGACCTAAACACTATAGTCCATGTAGCCTACAGGTTTCAGACCTAAACACTATAGTCCATGTAGCCTACAGGTTTCAGACCTAAACACTATAGTCCATGTAGCCTACAGGTTTCAGACCTAAACACTATAGTCCATGTAGCCTACAGGTTTCAGACCTAAACACTATAGTCCATGTAGCCTACAGGTTTCAGACCTAAACACTATAGTCCATGTAGCCTACAGGTTTCAGACCTAAACACTATAGTCCATGTAGCCTACAGGTTTCAGACCTAAACACTATAGTCCATGTAGCCTACAGGTTTCAGACCTAAACACTATAGTCCATGTAGCCTACAGGTTTCAGACCTAAACACTATAGTCCATGTAGCCTACAGGTTTCAGACCTAAACACTATAGTCCATGTAGCCTACAGGTTTCAGACCTAAACACTATAGTCCATGTAGCCTACAGGTTTCAGACCTAAACACTATAGTCCATGTAGCCTACAGGTTTCAGACCTAAACACTATAGTCCATGTAGCCTACAGGTTTCAGACCTAAACACTATAGTCCATGTAGCCTACAGGTTTCAGACCTAAACACTATAGTCCATGTAGCCTACAGGTTTCAGACCTAAACACTATAGTCCATGTAGCCTACAGGTTTCAGACCTAAACACTATAGTCCATGTAGCCTACAGGTTTCAGACCTAAACACTATAGTCCATGTAGCCTACAGGTTTCAGACCTAAACACTATAGTCCATGTAGCCTACAGGTTTCAGACCTAAACACTATAGTCCATGTAGCCTACAGGTTTCAGACCTAAACACTATAGTCCATGTAGCCTACAGGTTTCAGACCTAAACACTATAGTCCATGTAGCCTACAGGTTTCAGACCTAAACACTATAGTCCATGTAGCCTACAGGTTTCAGACCTAAACACTATAGTCCATGTAGCCTACAGGTTTCAGACCTAAACACTATAGTCCATGTAGCCTACAGGTTTCAGACCTAAACACTATAGTCCATGTAGCCTACAGGTTTCAGACCTAAACACTATAGTCCATGTAGCCTACAGGTTTCAGACGCCCTAAACACTATAGTCCATGTAGCCTACAGGTTTCAGACCTAAACACTATAGTCCATGTAGCCTACAGGTTTCAGACCTAAACACTATAGTCCATGTAGCCTACAGGTTTCAGACCTAAACACTATAGTCCATGTAGCCTACAGGTTTCAGACCTAAACACTATAGTCCATGTAGCCTACAGGTTTCAGACCTAAACACTATAGTCCATGTAGCCTACAGGTTTCAGACCTAAACACTATAGTCCATGTAGCCTACAGGTTTCAGACCTAAACACTATAGTCCATGTAGCCTACAGGTTTCAGACCTAAACACTATAGTCCATGTAGCCTACAGGTTTCAGACCTAAACACTATAGTCCATGTAGCCTACAGGTTTCAGACCTAAACACTATAGTCCATGTAGCCTACAGGTTTCAGACCTAAACACTATAGTCCATGTAGCCTACAGGTTTCAGACCTAAACACTATAGTCCATGTAGCCTACAGGTTTCAGACCTAAACACTATAGTCCATGTAGCCTACAGGTTTCAGACCTAAACACTATAGTCCATGTAGCCTACAGGTTTCAGACCTAAACACTATAGTCCATGTAGCCTACAGGTTTCAGACCTAAACACTATAGTCCATGTAGCCTACAGGTTTCAGACCTAAACACTATAGTCCATGTAGCCTACAGGTTTCAGACCTAAACACTATAGTCCATGTAGCCTACAGGTTTCAGACCTAAACACTATAGTCCATGTAGCCTACAGGTTTCAGACCCTAAACACTATAGTCCATGTAGCCTACAGGTTTCAGACCTAAACACTATAGTCCATGTAGCCTACAGGTTTCAGACCTAAACACTATAGTCCATGTAGCCTACAGGTTTCAGACCTAAACACTATAGTCCATGTAGCCTACAGGTTTCAGACCTAAACACTATAGTCCATGTAGCCTACAGGTTTCAGACCTAAACACTATAGTCCATGTAGCCTACAGGTTTCAGACCTAAACACTATAGTCCATGTAGCCTACAGGTTTCAGACCTAAACACTATAGTCCATGTAGCCTACAGGTTTCAGACCTAAACACTATAGTCCATGTAGCCTACAGGTTTCAGACCTAAACACTATAGTCCATGTAGCCTACAGGTTTCAGACCTAAACACTATAGTCCATGTAGCCTACAGGTTTCAGACCTAAACACTATAGTCCATGTAGCCTACAGGTTTCAGACCTAAACACTATAGTCCATGTAGCCTACAGGTTTCAGACCTAAACACTATAGTCCATGTAGCCTACAGGTTTCAGACCTAAACACTATAGTCCATGTAGCCTACAGGTTTCAGACCTAAACACTATAGTCCATGTAGCCTACAGGTTTCAGACCTAAACACTATAGTCCATGTAGCCTACAGGTTTCAGACCTAAACACTATAGTCCATGTAGCCTACAGGTTTCAGACCTAAACACTATAGTCCATGTAGCCTACAGGTTTCAGACCTAAACACTATAGTCCATGTAGCCTACAGGTTTCAGACCTAAACACTATAGTCCATGTAGCCTACAGGTTTCAGACCTAAACACTATAGTCCATGTAGCCTACAGGTTTCAGACCTAAACACTATAGTCCATGTAGCCTACAGGTTTCAGACCTAAACACTATAGTCCATGTAGCCTACAGGTTTCAGACCTAAACACTATAGTCCATGTAGCCTACAGGTTTCAGACCTAAACACTATAGTCCATGTAGCCTACAGGTTTCAGACCTAAACACTATAGTCCATGTAGCCTACAGGTTTCAGACCTAAACACTATAGTCCATGTAGCCTACAGGTTTCAGACCTAAACACTATAGTCCATGTAGCCTACAGGTTTCAGACCTAAACACTATAGTCCATGTAGCCTACAGGTTTCAGACCTAAACACTATAGTCCATGTAGCCTACAGGTTTCAGACCTAAACACTATAGTCCATGTAGCCTACAGGTTTCAGACCTAAACACTATAGTCCATGTAGCCTACAGGTTTCAGACCTAAACACTATAGTCCATGTAGCCTACAGGTTTCAGACCTAAACACTATAGTCCATGTAGCCTACAGGTTTCAGACCTAAACACTATAGTCCATGTAGCCTACAGGTTTCAGACCTAAACACTATAGTCCATGTAGCCTACAGGTTTCAGACCTAAACACTATAGTCCATGTAGCCTACAGGTTTCAGACCTAAACACTATAGTCCATGTAGCCTACAGGTTTCAGACCTAAACACTATAGTCCATGTAGCCTACAGGTTTCAGACCTAAACACTATAGTCCATGTAGCCTACAGGTTTCAGACCTAAACACTATAGTCCATGTAGCCTACAGGTTTCAGACCTAAACACTATAGTCCATGTAGCCTACAGGTTTCAGACCTAAACACTATAGTCCATGTATCCTACAGGTTTCAGACCTAAACACTATAGTCCATGTAGCCTACAGGTTTCAGACCTAAACACTATAGTCCATGTAGCCTACAGGTTTCAGACCTAAACACTATAGTCCATGTAGCCTACAGGTTTCAGACCTAAACACTATAGTCCATGTAGCCTACAGGTTTCAGACCTAAACACTATAGTCCATGTAGCCTACAGGTTTCAGACCTAAACACTATAGTCCATGTAGCCTACAGGTTTCAGACCTAAACACTATAGTCCATGTAGCCTACAGGTTTCAGACCTAAACACTATAGTCCATGTAGCCTACAGGTTTCAGACCTAAACACTATAGTCCATGTAGCCTACAGGTTTCAGACCTAAACACTATAGTCCATGTAGCCTACAGGTTTCAGACCTAAACACTATAGTCCATGTAGCCTACAGGTTTCAGACCTAAACACTATAGTCCATGTAGCCTACAGGTTTCAGACCTAAACACTATAGTCCATGTAGCCTACAGGTTTCAGACCTAAACACTATAGTCCATGTAGCCTACAGGTTTCAGACCTAAACACTATAGTCCATGTAGCCTACAGGTTTCAGACCTAAACACTATAGTCCATGTAGCCTACAGGTTTCAGACCTAAACACTATAGTCCATGTAGCCTACAGGTTTCAGACCTAAACACTATAGTCCATGTAGCCTACAGGTTTCAGACCTAAACACTATAGTCCATGTAGCCTACAGGTTTCAGACCTAAACACTATAGTCCATGTAGCCTACAGGTTTCAGACCTAAACACTATAGTCCATGTAGCCTACAGGTTTCAGACCTAAACACTATAGTCCATGTAGCCTACAGGTTTCAGACCTAAACACTATAGTCCATGTAGCCTACAGGTTTCAGACCTAAACACTATAGTCCATGTAGCCTACAGGTTTCAGACCTAAACACTATAGTCCATGTAGCCTACAGGTTTCAGACCTAAACACTATAGTCCATGTAGCCTACAGGTTTCAGACCTAAACACTATAGTCCATGTAGCCTACAGGTTTCAGACCTAAACACTATAGTCCATGTAGCCTACAGGTTTCAGACCTAAACACTATAGTCCATGTAGCCTACAGGTTTCAGACCTAAACACTATAGTCCATGTAGCCTACAGGTTTCAGACCTAAACACTATAGTCCATGTAGCCTACAGGTTTCAGACCTAAACACTATAGTCCATGTAGCCTACAGGTTTCAGACCTAAACACTATAGTCCATGTAGCCTACAGGTTTCAGACCTAAACACTATAGTCCATGTAGCCTACAGGTTTCAGACCTAAACACTATAGTCCATGTAGCCTACAGGTTTCAGACCTAAACACTATAGTCCATGTAGCCTACAGGTTTCAGACCTAAACACTATAGTCCATGTAGCCTACAGGTTTCAGACCTAAACACTATAGTCCATGTAGCCTACAGGTTTCAGACCTAAACACTATAGTCCATGTAGCCTACAGGTTTCAGACCTAAACACTATAGTCCATGTAGCCTACAGGTTTCAGACCTAAACACTATAGTCCATGTAGCCTACAGGTTTCAGACCTAAACACTATAGTCCATGTAGCCTACAGGTTTCAGACCTAAACACTATAGTCCATGTAGCCTACAGGTTTCAGACCTAAACACTATAGTCCATGTAGCCTACAGGTTTCAGACCTAAACACTATAGTCCATGTAGCCTACAGGTTTCAGACCTAAACACTATAGTCCATGTAGCCTACAGGTTTCAGACCTAAACACTATAGTCCATGTAGCCTACAGGTTTCAGACCTAAACACTATAGTCCATGTAGCCTACAGGTTTCAGACCTAAACACTATAGTCCATGTAGCCTACAGGTTTCAGACCTAAACACTATAGTCCATGTAGCCTACAGGTTTCAGACCTAAACACTATAGTCCATGTAGCCTACAGGTTTCAGACCTAAACACTATAGTCCATGTAGCCTACAGGTTTCAGACCTAAACACTATAGTCCATGTAGCCTACAGGTTTCAGACCTAAACACTATAGTCCATGTAGCCTACAGGTTTCAGACCTAAACACTATAGTCCATGTAGCCTACAGGTTTCAGACCTAAACACTATAGTCCATGTAGCCTACAGGTTTCAGACCTAAACACTATAGTCCATGTAGCCTACAGGTTTCAGACCTAAACACTATAGTCCATGTAGCCTACAGGTTTCAGACCTAAACACTATAGTCCATGTAGCCTACAGGTTTCAGACCTAAACACTATAGTCCATGTAGCCTACAGGTTTCAGACCTAAACACTATAGTCCATGTAGCCTACAGGTTTCAGACCTAAACACTATAGTCCATGTAGCCTACAGGTTTCAGACCTAAACACTATAGTCCATGTAGCCTACAGGTTTCAGACCTAAACACTATAGTCCATGTAGCCTACAGGTTTCAGACCTAAACACTATAGTCCATGTAGCCTACAGGTTTCAGACCTAAACACTATAGTCCATGTAGCCTACAGGTTTCAGACCTAAACACTATAGTCCATGTAGCCTACAGGTTTCAGACCTAAACACTATAGTCCATGTAGCCTACAGGTTTCAGACCTAAACACTATAGTCCATGTAGCCTACAGGTTTCAGACCTAAACACTATAGTCCATGTAGCCTACAGGTTTCAGACCTAAACACTATAGTCCATGTAGCCTACAGGTTTCAGACCTAAACACTATAGTCCATGTAGCCTACAGGTTTCAGACCTAAACACTATAGTCCATGTAGCCTACAGGTTTCAGACCTAAACACTATAGTCCATGTAGCCTACAGGTTTCAGACCTAAACACTATAGTCCATGTAGCCTACAGGTTTCAGACCTAAACACTATAGTCCATGTAGCCTACAGGTTTCAGACCTAAACACTATAGTCCATGTAGCCTACAGGTTTCAGACCTAAACACTATAGTCCATGTAGCCTACAGGTTTCAGACCTAAACACTATAGTCCATGTAGCCTACAGGTTTCAGACCTAAACACTATAGTCCATGTAGCCTACAGGTTTCAGACCTAAACACTATAGTCCATGTAGCCTACAGGTTTCAGACCTAAACACTATAGTCCATGTAGCCTACAGGTTTCAGACCTAAACACTATAGTCCATGTAGCCTACAGGTTTCAGACCTAAACACTATAGTCCATGTAGCCTACAGGTTTCAGACCTAAACACTATAGTCCATGTAGCCTACAGGTTTCAGACCTAAACACTATAGTCCATGTAGCCTACAGGTTTCAGACCTAAACACTATAGTCCATGTAGCCTACAGGTTTCAGACCTAAACACTATAGTCCATGTAGCCTACAGGTTTCAGACCTAAACACTATAGTCCATGTAGCCTACAGGTTTCAGACCTAAACACTATAGTCCATGTAGCCTACAGGTTTCAGACCTAAACACTATAGTCCATGTAGCCTACAGGTTTCAGACCTAAACACTATAGTCCATGTAGCCTACAGGTTTCAGACCTAAACACTATAGTCCATGTAGCCTACAGGTTTCAGACCTAAACACTATAGTCCATGTAGCCTACAGGTTTCAGACCTAAACACTATAGTCCATGTAGCCTACAGGTTTCAGACCTAAACACTATAGTCCATGTAGCCTACAGGTTTCAGACCTAAACACTATAGTCCATGTAGCCTACAGGTTTCAGACCTAAACACTATAGTCCATGTAGCCTACAGGTTTCAGACCTAAACACTATAGTCCATGTAGCCTACAGGTTTCAGACCTAAACACTATAGTCCATGTAGCCTACAGGTTTCAGACCTAAACACTATAGTCCATGTAGCCTACAGGTTTCAGACCTAAACACTATAGTCCATGTAGCCTACAGGTTTCAGACCTAAACACTATAGTCCATGTACCCTACAGGTTTCAGACCTAAACACTATAGTCCATGTAGCCTACAGGTTTCAGACCTAAACACTATAGTCCATGTAGCCTACAGGTTTCAGACCTAAACACTATAGTCCATGTAGCCTACAGGTTTCAGACCTAAACACTATAGTCCATGTAGCCTACAGGTTTCAGACCTAAACACTATAGTCCATGTAGCCTACAGGTTTCAGACCTAAACACTATAGTCCATGTAGCCTACAGGTTTCAGACCTAAACACTATAGTCCATGTAGCCTACAGGTTTCAGACCTAAACACTATAGTCCATGTAGCCTACAGGTTTCAGACTGCTATGGACCTAAACACTATAGTCCATGTAGCCTACAGGTTTCAGACCTAAACACTATAGTCCATGTAGCCTACAGGTTTCAGACCTAAACACTATAGTCCATGTAGCCTACAGGTTTCAGACCTAAACACTATAGTCCATGTAGCCTACAGGTTTCAGACCTAAACACTATAGTCCATGTAGCCTACAGGTTTCAGACCTAAACACTATAGTCCATGTAGCCTCAGGTTTCAGACCTAAACACTATAGTCCATGTACCCTACAGGTTTCAGACCTAAACACTATAGTCCATGTAGCCTACAGGTTTCAGACCTAAACACTATAGTCCATGTAGCCTACAGGTTTCAGACCTAAACACTATAGTCCATGTAGCCTACAGGTTTCAGACCTAAACACTATAGTCCATGTAGCCTACAGGTTTCAGACCTAAACACTATAGTCCATGTAGCCTACAGGTTTCAGACCTAAACACTATAGTCCATGTAGCCTACAGGTTTCAGACCTAAACACTATAGTCCATGTAGCCTACAGGTTTCAGACCTAAACACTATAGTCCATGTAGCCTACAGGTTTCAGACCTAAACACTATAGTCCATGTAGCCTACAGGTTTCAGACCTAAACACTATAGTCCATGTAGCCTACAGGTTTCAGACCTAAACACTATAGTCCATGTAGCCTACAGGTTTCAGACCTAAACACTATAGTCCATGTAGCCTACAGGTTTCAGAACTAAACACTATAGTCCATGTAGCCTACAGGTTTCAGACCTAAACACTATAGTCCATGTAGCCTACAGGTTTCAGACCTAAACACTATAGTCCATGTAGCCTACAGGTTTCAGACCTAAACACTATAGTCCATGTAGCCTACAGGTTTCAGACCTAAACACTATAGTCCATGTAGCCTACAGGTTTCAGACCTAAACACTATAGTCCATGTAGCCTACAGGTTTCAGACCTAAACACTATAGTCCATGTAGCCTACAGGTTTCAGACCTAAACACTATAGTCCATGTAGCCTACAGGTTTCAGACCTAAACACTATAGTCCATGTAGCCTACAGGTTTCAGACCTAAACACTATAGTCCATGTAGCCTACAGGTTTCAGACCTAAACACTATAGTCCATGTAGCCTACAGGTTTCAGACCTAAACACTATAGTCCATGTAGCCTACAGGTTTCAGACCTAAACACTATAGTCCATGTAGCCTACAGGTTTCAGACCTAAACACTATAGTCCATGTAGCCTACAGGTTTCAGACCTAAACACTATAGTCCATGTAGCCTACAGGTTTCAGACCTAAACACTATAGTCCATGTAGCCTACAGGTTTCAGACCTAAACACTATAGTCCATGTAGCCTACAGGTTTCAGACCTAAACACTATAGTCCATGTAGCCTACAGGTTTCAGACCTAAACACTATAGTCCATGTAGCCTACAGGTTTCAGACCCTAAACACTATAGTCCATGTAGCCTACAGGTTTCAGACCTAAACACTATAGTCCATGTAGCCTACAGGTTTCCAGACCTAAACACTATAGTCCATGTAGCCTACAGGTTTCAGACCTAAACACTATAGTCCATGTAGCCTACAGGTTTCAGACCTAAACACTATAGTCCATGTAGCCTACAGGTTTCAGACCTAAACACTATAGTCCATGTAGCCTACAGGTTTCAGACCTAAACACTATAGTCCATGTAGCCCTACAGGTTTCAGACCTAAACACTATAGTCCATGTAGCCTACAGGTTTCAGACTCTATCAAACACTATAGTCCATGTAGCCTACAGGTTTCAGACCTAAACACTATAGTCCATGTAGCCTACAGGTTTCAGACCTAAACACTATAGTCCATGTAGCCTACAGGTTTCAGACCTAAACACTATAGTCCATGTAGCCTACAGGTTTCAGACCTAAACACTATAGTCCATGTAGCCTACAGGTTTCAGACCTAAACACTATAGTCCATGTAGCCTACAGGTTTCAGACCTAAACACTATAGTCCATGTAGCCTACAGGTTTCAGACCTAAACACTATAGTCCATGTAGCCTACAGGTTTCAGACCTAAACACTATAGTCCATGTAGCCTACAGGTTTCAGACCTAAACACTATAGTCCATGTAGCCTACAGGTTTCAGACCTAAACACTATAGTCCATGTAGCCTACAGGTTTCAGACCTAAACACTATAGTCCATGTAGCCTACAGGTTTCAGACCTAAACACTATAGTCCATGTAGCCTACAGGTTTCAGACCTAAACACTATAGTCCATGTAGCCTACAGGTTTCAGACCTAAACACTATAGTCCATGTAGCCTACAGGTTTCAGACCTAAACACTATAGTCCATGTAGCCTACAGGTTTCAGACCTAAACACTATAGTCCATGTAGCCTACAGGTTTCAGACCTAAACACTATAGTCCATGTAGCCTACAGGTTTCAGACTCTAAACACTATAGTCCATGTAGCCTACAGGTTTCAGACCTAAACACTATAGTCCATGTAGCCTACAGGTTTCAGACCTAAACACTATAGTCCATGTAGCCTACAGGTTTCAGACCTAAACACTATAGTCCATGTAGCCTACAGGTTTCAGACCTAAACACTATAGTCCATGTAGCCTACAGGTTTCAGACCTAAACACTATAGTCCATGTAGCCTACAGGTTTCAGACCTAAACACTATAGTCCATGTAGCCTACAGGTTTCAGACCTAAACACTATAGTCCATGTAGCCTACAGGTTTCAGACCTAAACACTATAGTCCATGTAGCCTACAGGTTTCAGACCTAAACACTATAGTCCATGTAGCCTACAGGTTTCAGACCTAAACACTATAGTCCATGTAGCCTACAGGTTTCAGACCTAAACACTATAGTCCATGTAGCCTACAGGTTTCAGACCTAAACACTATAGTCCATGTAGCCTACAGGTTTCAGACCTAAACACTATAGTCCATGTAGCCTACAGGTTTCAGACCTAAACACTATAGTCCATGTAGCCTACAGGTTTCAGACCTAAACACTATAGTCCATGTAGCCTACAGGTTTCAGACCTAAACACTATAGTCCATGTAGCCTACAGGTTTCAGACCTAAACACTATAGTCCATGTAGCCTACAGGTTTCAGACCTAAACACTATAGTCCATGTAGCCTACAGGTTTCAGACCTAAACACTATAGTCCATGTATCCTACAGCTTCCAGACCTAAACACTATAGTCCATGTAGCCTACAGGTTTCAGACCTAAACACTATAGTCCATGTAGCCTACAGGTTTCAGACCTAAACACTATAGTCCATGTAGCCTACAGGTTTCAGACCTAAACACTATAGTCCATGTATCCTACAGGTTTCAGACCTAAACACTATAGTCCATGTAGCCTACAGGTTTCAGACCTAAACACTATAGTCCATGTAGCCTACAGGTTTCAGACCTAAACACTATAGTCCATGTAGCCTACAGGTTTCAGACCTAAACACTATAGTCCATGTAGCCTACAGGTTTCAGACCTAAACACTATAGTCCATGTAGCCTACAGGTTTCAGACCTACACACTATAGTCCATGTAGCCTACAGGTTTCAGACCTAAACACTATAGTCCATGTAGCCTACAGGTTTCAGACCTAAACACTATAGTCCATGTAGCCTACAGGTTTCAGACCTAAACACTATAGTCCATGTATCCTACAGGTTTCAGACCTAAACACTATAGTCCATGTAGCCTACAGGTTTCAGACCCTAAACACTATAGTCCATGTAGCCTACAGGTTTCAGACCTAAACACTATAGTCCATGTAGCCTACAGGTTTCAGACTCACAATACACTATAGTCCATGTAGCCTACAGGTT